>NC_088360.1:113662662-113677662 GCF_034508935.2 Berghia stephanieae
AGTCAGACTTTATCTTGTCTGTTTTATACATTTTTAGTATCAAATCTTAAATTGAATCTTCCTTTCAAACTAAGAAAACAAAATAATTTCTGCTTGTCAATAATATTGATCAAAATATTAATAACTTCCACTCTTGATTAGCTTTTAAAGTCAGATCTGATCTACGAAATATTTGAAACGGGACATCAACAATATTTCATTCAACTTTATTTTTCATCTCTTTGTAAAACGAAGTACCACAAGTGTTGGAACGGTCAATTCAGATTTTACAAATGTCCACGAAGTAACCTAATGACACTATAAACGCTGGTAAAATAACCTAGATCCCAGTGGAGGGAACTTCATTTCGAGACAGCAATACCTGTCTCGGGTTCATCGTAGACACAATTAAATAGGGAGGGTTGGACACGCCAAAGGATTGAACCACCCAACTTCCTCCCAACGTCCTCCCACTCTGTACTCTTTCTTTTTCTTTTTCAATGGGGACGATCTACATTAATTTTCCACGTGCTCGAGTCATTGGTCACATTGCAGATGTGCTCAAAATGGCCTCGATAATAAAACGTTCACAGTTCTTGAAATATCCAACGTCACATTATGTTACTTTTCCAGTTTGACCGATGAGTATGTTTACAACTTTCATAGACAGAGCACGTGTTTACTAATAAGAAAAGATCAACCGTTAGACAGACCTAATCATGTGACTCAGTTGGACTAAAACTTGATTATAGATCGCTCTCATTTGGATTAAAATCTTAAATCTATGAGAGACCTAGATCAGAGTAGAAATCAGGTATACAGATCAAATTTGGTTTAATTTTAATTTCATATATACGAAAGCTAAATTAATTATGAAAGTATAATCGACAGAATGTGATGTAACAAAATGAGACTCGTTTCATTTTTATAAACCTCTTGTAATATCTAACCTTCCACATATCTATATTCAGCCGCTTCATAAAATAATTTTTTCATGAAATACAATGAGATAAAATTAATTTCTGAAATTAGACAAATATACAAACACTCACACACAAACACACTCGCACGCACGCACACACACACACAACATACACACACAATTTATTATTATTATTATCAACTTTTTCTGTCCTTTAAATGCTGCTTAAGATAGATATTTAAATAATATTACAAAGTTAAAATCTTTTATCCTCCCCCCCCCCTCTCTCTCCTCCTCCTCCTCCTCCTCTCTCTCTCTCTCTCTCTGCACCTACAGAAACCACAACCACCATCCCCGTTCGTTAAATGCTCTCCCCCTGTGACTGTGACAATGATTAACGATGTTTTAGTTCACGCTCATTATCAAGTCTTGTCAACCCCGCCCCCCTTTCTTACCCAAGCTGTATAGTCTACGGTCTATACGATATCTTCTTTTCTTTCTTTTTTTTTTTTTTAACCTATGGCGGGACGGAGAAAAATAAATTGAAAAAACATCAAATAGCAGCATTGAGTTTTTCAATAATAAATGGGTCACAGTATCCGTTATTCCTCTTCGCAAAAATTATTCGTACGTAAGTCTAAGCCGTCTGTAAATTTTAGAACTGCCAACTTCAACGAATAAAAAAAATATTCGGAAGTTTGCAATTTAAAAAAATCTGTGATGGTGGTGACCTTGTTACTTGTTATGGTGATGATGGCGATAATGACGCTCTGGGTCCGTTTTTTTTTAACGTGGACTAGCGCTTAGTCTTTGATCTTAGCCAAGGACTTGAAAAAATCGAATTATATGTGAGCTGACCAAGTATTTCCCAGACTAAAATCACGTCACCTTCAGACTAAGTTTGATTAAGTTTTAGTCATTTATTGCTGAGGCCGGACTTTAAGCTTAGTCTGAGACTAGTTACTAGGATACGTAATATCGTCGATAAGCTATTTTTAGATAGAGAGAGCTTCGATTCGGAAGGAAAATACTTCGGTTACGAATGACAGAGGCAAAAGGTGTCCTGCTGGTATTGTCACTACTTTTTAAAAAATGTAAGAGTAAGATATGCGCAGACCGTCGAAAGTACAAATTTTTGTGAGTAAAAACTAGGGAAAAAACCCGGAATCTAATCGGTTAGCAGGTTGCAAATGAACGGAGACTCGAAGTGGAAGGGTTCGCTTCAAATAACAACGAAAAAAGAAAAAAACAAAAAAAAAAAACAAAAAACAAACGACTAGAAAGTATAGTGGGGACAAAAGTTATTCTGTTGGCATGACACTGACTGAAATAATGTGATTCGTCAGAACACATTTTCCGTTGTTTTTTGTTGTTCTTTTTTAAATTTCAATTTGTTTGATTTTCACTGACACTTTCATTGGCCTAAATATATAATTGACAGTCGACCATGGGCATCATTGTTGTTTGATCAGTCGACAGTCAATATCACGTGATTTCATTAATCACGGCAAAAGTAAGTTCAATTATGAAACGGAACGGAGGTGTTGCTAATTTCTTCTTTGGAAATCTTTTGCGTTGAAAATATCAAGGCTGGTGTCTTACTTGCCATTGTGTACTAGAGAGCTTGATGTTACAAGCACAAAATAGCTGAATTAGGCACTGTCCTCACAACGCCCACTTCTCGGCAAGAGCCTCGCTAGTCAGAGACTAGAAAACGTTCATGAAATCCCACTTTTTAGTCACCTGTTTCGCCTCGGCTTAAGGCTAGCAAATCATTTACTAGACTAGTAAATAACTAAATCTAGTCTGCTTACATAAAATTGGGCCCTGGTGGTGGTAGTCGATGTTGTGGTGATAGTAGTTAGTAGTGCTAGTGGTGGTGGTAGCAGTGATGATGCTGTTAATTTTGTTGTTTTTCTGATGGTCGTGATTGAAATGATGATCCCTGATTGAAATGATGATGATGATGATGGTGGTGGTGGTGGTGGTAGTTACAAAGCTGATGCATTGGTGATGTTGATAGTGATAATAAGAATAATGTGGTGGGGACGATAACGACCATAATTTACTTGTAGTGGTGGTGTCAATGATCAAGAAGCTGAAGTTTTTTTTGTTTGTTTGTTGCTTTAGGTCTCTTCCAACACAATTGAGGTTATATGAGAGACCGCTGAAACAAAAAAAAAAACAAGCAATCTAACAAAAATAGTACAAATGTAAATCAAAATCATAACCTAAAGACATCATAAGCTAAATTATAAATAACCAAGAACAAACAGGCAGAAGATTTACAGAAAAAAAAATATCCCCTGTCAAAAATACAATCACAAACCAAAGAAGCAGGATAGGCTAGTAAAGAGAAGAAGAAACGACATCACTATCGGATCGTACACCCATGCGAACATCATAGGTATATGATTCAAGGGTGATGCTCCCATCCAACCACCCGCAAGAAGCTGAAGTGATAACATTGAAGGCGATGGTGACGCTATAGTGTACGCCTGTGATATTGGTATTTAAAATGATTGTTTTCTGGAGTGGTGGTGGCTGACATGATAGTTATGCTTTTGCTAGTGGTGCCAATAGTTGATATGACCATGGTAATGGTAGGTATAATGCTGTGGTAGTGATATTGATGGTGGTGCTGATACGTATGATATTGTGCAAATGATGATGGTATCGATTCTAATGGTAATGAGGCTGTTGTAAAAGTGCTTGTGGTAGTGATTATTGTCTGTGATGGTGATGGTTTTTAAATTGATGTGGATCGACGTGCACTTATTTTCAGGTCTGATAACCCATTTCCTTATTGGCTCATTGTTGTAATGGAAATCTAAAAAAAAGACGCAAAATACTGTCCATTATAAAACAATGTTAAACTATGCCGAAAAGTGGGTTCGGATGTCAGACCTGCGTATTTCTACACGTCGATGGGGTGATTTGTTAACCTACAACGCAGCACAAATCCCTTTCGAAATGGTATTCTGCCATCCCACTATAATACAATAAGTCGAATGCTTGGCAGGTCTGTATCACTGCGTACATAGACACAAGTTAGTATTAGTAATATCTATTGAGTTACCACATTGAGTGGTGATAAGCCAAATTACACATCTGGAAGACAACATTTGCATACAAAGTTGTTTGAATACAGAATTATTGAGAAAAATCGTGTATTTTTTCTTGTAACCATTGTTTAAAATATATAAAGCTTATTATGTATATATTTCCGTGTTTTTATTTTTCAAATTTTAACTAAAGTTAGAAATATATTTTTGGCCAGTAATCTTAGCTTTATCAGACGTTAGAGACGTTTCTAATATTGGTGTTGTTATCTATAGACCCCTACCCAGATCAAAATAACAATCCCAACACCCCTGATAACATAACCCATTGTTCTGAGCTTAAGAACATAGGCAAATGATTGTTCTTAGGCCGAACCGGGCTTTTATGTTCTGTATCATCCTATTTCATCCAGTTTCAACCCGTAGACATTTCAAAGCCCAGCCCGTTGACATTCTAACTTCTCGTCAGGGCAAAAGTGGATACCAAATACTTAATACGTATTAGCTAACGAATGAAGTACTGAAAATATTGAGGACTTGGTATTAGTGTCCTTTATTAATCTTTAATATATTTGGCATCGTAAATGTAGATTAGATTACATGCAACGTTGTGCTTTCGGCTTTGGAATTAATTTGCGTGTTGTAAAGCCGCTAAATTCCATACCGTCTATACCATTACCTCGTTCACTGCCACTAACTCATTGAATTCTCGGTGAATTAAATCTACAATTCTGTTATACAGCTCGTCTACTCAAGACGGTACAACTTATAACAAAATTTTCTGAAGTTAAAGGACATGTATCGACATTGTTCAAATAAATGAAAAATGTTGGCTAAATTCAAGCCAATATTGATGGCCCTCACTGAATTATCAAGATTATAATATTTTTTAAAAACTGCTTCTTAAGAGATACGTTGATTTTATTGGGCTGCTTATATTACTATGACTAATATAATATTTTTGACAATTTTAATACCAGTCATTTAAAACAAATAGTTTTGAGTGTTAAACCACTATCATAGATAGAAAACATGTAATAAAAGCAACCCCCCCCCCCCCCCCCCCCCCACACACACATACACAAAAAAAATATTTTTTTAAAAGAAGAAGAAGAAAAAAAATTACCCCCCACCACCAAAAAAAGAAAGAAAAGAAAAAAAGAAAAGAATACCTGACGAATCTTCCTCTATGCCCAACCAACCCAAACTTTCGAGCAGGCATTTGAATAGGATACTTGCCAAAAGGAGAACACGATAATAGTTCCTAATAAGGAAACGATCACCATTCTGGAAAAAAAATCCCAGAAGAAAACCAAAAAAAAAAAAACAACAAAAACAACCCCCCCAAAAAAAATAAAACAGAAAACAAAAAAAACACCCTCCCCCCCCCCACACAAAACTAACACATACACGCACACACACACCTACACACATACACTCAACTGATTATTTGACTCACTAACAAAAAATTTAAGACGATACGGATATATCATGTAATTACGTAGAATCGAATCTATCTCAGTAAAAACAGAAACGGAATAGTGCCCAGCTGTAGTGTGAAGTACGAATAGTGCAAGCAACACTATTTGTCCTTACGGACGGCAATGGCGGTTGATGCTATTCGACCTTAAGGACGAATAGGGCTACCCAAACTTTTATTTAATCAATTTTGACCGTCTTGTAAATCGCCATTAGGTATTACTACGCATTTGACAGATGTTTTTGTATGATATTACACTACTACCTAAAAGACTGCACGTCTACGTCTTACACATTGGGTGTTACTGATCATTTGGGTTATCATCTTTAAAAAATATAGCAGCTGTTAGGACAGCGTTTCACTGGGATAAAATATATTATCTGATCAGATCGATAAAATTTGAGGAAAAAACACCTGCTGTTATCTAAAAGTGTTGTGGTATCAAATATCTAAAAACTTCGACAATGTTACTGGAGAAGTACAGTAAATATAGTGTCAAACCCTGAAAATGTGCGTTAAAAACATTCATGGTTTAATGTCATAAATAGAGATAATGTATACATGGTTCATAAAATTTACTATTCCTACACAAAATTTTTGTTATTTTCAATTAGGTTATGTCTTGGTATGATAACCATAATATAGGACATGAAGTGATGGAATTGTCTTTTCATTTTTTTTTTCATCAAAATCTATTTCACGAAGTGAGTAACTTGGCAAGGACATGTTATTGTATTAAGTAATTGATCAATCAATATTGTGTATTGTAATGATTGTTGTGTTTCATTTATTTCTTTCTTGCTGCGAAAAAAAAATTCAAGTCCATGATACAAAACACGAAACCCGCCGCATGTTGAAAATGACGGGTACAAGTATTATATCAGACAAGAATATTTTTTATTAAAAAGCAGCCAAGTTAAATAAGTCCGTGTGTCAAAAGATGTTGGGGTTTTACAAAAGCTTTTCTCATCAATTCTTTTTAGTTTTGATTCAGATGTAAATTTTTCATTAACCCAATCAAAATGTTTCAAAAAATGATATTGGGTAAAGAGAATATGACTGTAAAACATGATATTGGGTTTAACTCGTGTGGACACATGGACATTGCTTATCGGTCGTATTTCTATTTAATTGATCCTACGTGAAATTTCAATGAAAACATTCACCTCCTATTGCACCCATCTACTAGTCGTATTCACATAGTGAAGAGGCTTTAATTGGTCGATGGATAGATTGTCTAACTACCATACCAAAACGTCTTGATTTCGAATCCATGTTCTAATCTCTATACCGGAGGTTTCTACAATATCAACATTGTCTACGGGGATTGTATTAAGTGTATGACGTCATCTCATTTATTTTACCAGATCTAGACAAGAACGCGACCTACTTTAATTGCATTAAATAATATTCTCCGTTGTCTTATTAAAAAAAAAATAAAGCAAATGGCATTTAAGACGGAAATTACAAACTACAAGACCCGCTTTAGAAAAATGACCCAAGAAAAAAAACGACACAACCATACATGATAATTCTTCCATCCCAGTACAGTAAATCACTGGAAAAACTACATAATTCTTTAAAATTGATTGTTTGAGACGACAAGGGTGACAGCAAACAGACACTTTGTTGCTAAATTCACCAATTAACCATGTGTCGATTTCATATGGTGATCCCTTTCGTTGATAAGTGGTAAGGCGTTTAACTATTAAACAAAACTTCTCATGATTAAATCTGTATAGAGATATTAGACCTATTTTAAGTCAGTTTGAACCTATGATTATTAAAAAGATATATCAACATTGATTACCGCGAGTAATATTGTGCGTGACATCGTGTTATTTCGGACATTTTCGTATTTAAGATTCACAGACATCACCAAATCAGGACAATGCAACTACTAACGTGTCTGTGATTACGGTTTATTAAGTCCAGATTATAATTTGTTAATTCGAAAAATAGTCGTTTGGTATCATCGATTCTAAAATCCATTTTCAGAGAGAGGAGGGAATACGAAGAAAGGGGATTTGACTGACATGGTATCTACTTTAATCTGTTTTTCTATTAACAATAATCTGAATCGATTAAAAGTGTTCATCATAATTTCAGTGTTGAGTTCACTTCTTGAAACCAGACGAATGCATTTGTTACACCCTGCACTATCTTTGATTTATCTCTTCTTCGTTTGGTGGGTAAATTATCGTTACGGTCGCATCATTGGACACGCGTGATAATTATTTTTTAATGAACATTTGTATATATCAAGATCTTTTTAAGTTAAATAATGGAATATTTTTTTTTGATGCTAGAAGTTTTAAATTCATGGTGCGATGGTAATGGTGAGGTGACACGAAATAAAATGAGATATTTAGAATGCAGTGTCCAATGAGGCGAGAAAATCAAAATTACAGTCACAGTTACTTAAGTTGATAGTATACTATTCTATTTTCTATAACGTTTTCGCGGGGTCTTGTGATGAATAATTATATGACTAAATAACTCGAACTAATTATTTAGAGCAGCTGTATTCCATTTATTGAATTAGACTGTAAAATATGAAGAAGGAGGGGGGTTACGCTTGGAGATGATCGTTGTTAACAAATCATCATTGTCAATTGGGTGATAACACGAACGGAATATAGATGTACCAATAAGACGTGACGAGTGAACGAAGATTATTCCCCTGCCGTCTGTTTTTACGAGTATCGAGTGTGTCAGAAGACAAGGATAGCAAGAAAACAACGAAGTGTTTTGCTCACGACCATGTGTCGTATTCACACAACGATTCTTTATTGATCAAATTGTAAGACATCTATCTATCGCACGAAAATGTCTCAAGTTCAAATCCGAATAGAGATGCGAGATCAATTATGAGTAATTTTGAACCTATGATTATTATTATTCTAAAATATATCAACATTGTTTAAAGTGAGTGTTATTAACTTATGTGACGTTGCATCTTCGTATCTATTCACAGACATTACATTAGGACAATGACATTAAAACATGGACTTTTTGTTATCTATTTTTTAAATCTTATCAATATAGCTATCGCACATCTAAGACGGAAATAATTACAAAGTGTGTAAAACACACAACAATAATACAATCAACACAATGATTAGATATATATTATACTATAACACAATTACACTATAATAAAATAATCATAATACATATTAAACAAATTAACAACGGTTTCTCCTGCGCATGTATGTTAAGAAATAATTACAAAGTGTGTAAAACACACAATAATACAATTTTAAAAATAACTACGAAGTGTGTAAAACACACGACAATAATAAAATTAACACACGTTTTACATATATCTAATACTATAACAAACTTACACACTACTATAATAAAAATAATACATATTTCACAATTTAATAACGGTTTCTCCTACACATGTATATTAACGACATTAATAATTACAAAGTGTGTAAAACACACAATAATACAATTAAAAATAACTGCAAAGTGTGTACAACACACAACAATAATACAACTGACACACCTATTACACATGTGTAATACTATAACACACTTACACACTATTGTTATAAACTGCTGATCATGCAATTTTTGCCTTAACAATTTAACAACGGCTTCTCATGCTTTTTATATTACTACTCAAGTGTTCTTAACTTTTGAATGTCATCATGTGTGTTAAGGTGGTGAGGCAATAGATTACTTCCTTGTATTGTTGAAATCAGTTCTGTTGTTGTTTCTAAATATATTTATTTTTTGAGATCTTGATTCAATGTTGTTGGTGTACACCTCTGTATTTGGCTTGAAGTAATCATCCATCGAGGTTTGTGCTGGAATATTTTCATCTCGTCTGAGCACGTGCCCGAACAGTTTCCATCTTTGTTTCTTTATTTGCTGGACTGGTTGTCCTCTATATCTGTTATATACATCCTCATTACTGGTTTTGTCTGGTCAATGTGCCCCAATAACTCGTCTCAATTGTTTGCGATAAAGGGAGTCCAAAGTGTCCAAATTCTTTTTTTGTAAGACCACAATTGTATTAGTAGTAGTAGTAGTAGTAGTAGTAGTAGTAGTAGTAGTAGTAGTAGTAGTAGTAGTAGTAGTAGTAGTAGTAATAGTAGTAGTAGTAGTAGTAGTAGTCGTAGTAGTAGTAGTAGTAGTAGTAGTAGTAGTAGTACTACTACTACTACGACTACGATGTAAAGAAATGCGTTCTAAAAAAATAAAATAAAATTCCCTTTATTCATCCCCAAGGGGAAATTTGTCTTTAGGGTCTATTCCAAGGGAAGACTGGAATAACGCAGGCGTCAGCCGCAGAGCAGCGCCGCAAAGTGAGCTAGGGCGAGGTGACTTGCTCAATGCCACATACGCGGCGGGTGATGGAACTCGGTACCTTTCGGGTAGGAAGCAAAGACCGTACCACTGAGCCACGCTGCTCCTAAAGATAACTATTACAGAGATAACTATTACATAATTCTTAATCGTCAAAAATGCCACCAGATATTGACAAAAATATCGCTATGTTAGTTATGTGCCTCTTTTTTTTTTGGAAACAAAATTTCGTACTAGATAAACTGTTATCGCGTATGCTTTAAAAGATGAACGATTCGGGGACACTCAGTCAGTTTTCTCTTATGTCAGCAAAAGGGTTATGTGCATCTTACTCGGTCCACCGAAATTGGTGGTGGTGGTGATGATGATGTTAGTAGAATGAATCCATGAAAAAATTTAACCGTTACTGTTCTTATATTAAGAACGTCAAAATTGTTTCATTGATATGTCTTTATATACCATTGTCCTTAAAGTCTTATTTTATTTTACTTCTTTACTTATATTTTCCAATTAGACATGTCAAAGCATCAGGAATTGGTTCCGAGGATTTTCAGATTCTAAGTAATGGTTTGACATTCATTTCTACCGGTGTATTTGTCACCGTATCATATCCGGAGTTCAAAGCCTACGTGAAATCTAAAGGCAAAGGATCAATTCAAATGATAAATTTGAATATTGACACATCTGCCACAGAGGTGCTGCCAATAAAACACGGCAAGGACTTCGACCCAGACGCATTCCGGCCACACGGTCTTGATGTCATTGAAGACAAGCTGAAAGGAGAACATCTTATATACACTATCAACCACGTTGAAAATGACGCGGATCGGGTTGAAAAATTTCGATTTATTCCACAAACAAAAGAGCTCCAACATGAGAAGTCCATCTTCAGTGACGAGTTTCATATGCTAAACGATTTGTCTTTGTTGTCAGAGGATACATTTTACGTGACGGACAATTTCTATTTCAACACCAGTCATACCATGGCATTGATAGAAAACTTGTACATGTTAAACCTGGCGAGTGTATTGTTTTATGACGGTACTAAGGTCACCAAGGTGGTGGGCGGTTTGTTCAGCCCCAACGGCATTCAGGTCTCCAGGCAAAAAAGGTAATTTGGATAAGATTATGCCATAGACTGTTATGTTTTAAGATGTTGAACGAAGTTCTTTTTGCATGCACATAAATTATTCTTAAAGTCAAGATAGTTGAAGTACCAAATTGTGTCAAAGAAAAATATAAAATCTTTAAGCTTATGCATTTCAATTGATGGCCACGCTCTCACGTGCATGATATATTTACGCCAAAAAGCAGCGTTCAACATAAAACATTATGCACATCTATTTTATATCTTACAATATTTATCCTCGGAAGGAAGTAGCTTAAAACGTGGTGATGGTTTGTGGTAGATCTCAAGTGATAAACTTAGGAAACTCGTCTGATTCATTCCTGATGCGTGTATTCTTGATATCCCGTTTGCTTATTTCAATAAGCATTTTTTTTGGGTTTAACTCTTTCTTCACCACACTGTTTACCATGGTTTGATAGATGAATTGTTTCTTTGAAGCTTGACTGTATAATGCAGTTTGAAAAAGGATTTTTTTCTCTTCTTTCATTTGACTTAAGGATGAATAATGTAGCTTTACTGTTTATCATTGTTTGACAATAATTTTTTTTCTAATTTCATTTGACATCAGGATGGATAATGTAGTTTTTCGAAATCCTACTTCTTGTCGTTATTGCCAGAAAAACATTCAAACAAGCACAACTACAACAACAACAAAAGGAAATAAAAGTAAAAGAAAATTTAAGAAGACCCCCCCCCCCTCTCCCAAAAGAAAAAAACAAAACAAAAAACAAAAAACAAAAAAAAGAAACAAAGTTAAAAAACAAACAAAAAACAAACCCAAAACCAAAACGAATGAAACAAAAACAAACAAACAAACAAAAAAACCAACACACACATGCACACACACCCACACAAACAAACACACACACACACACACACACAAAGAAACAAAACCCCAGATTTCATTTTCTTTATTTTTGCCATTCTTTTGACGTAAAAATATCTGCTGAATAAACGATGTTGATGATGATACCAGAGTAATTCCGGATATTTTAAAACACATTCAACTGGAATTCAGTCCCTTTGGTAAGTATCAGTCGGAAGAAACTTGTAATTTAGAAGGTGGCAAAGTAAAAATCCAAACCATTAATGTTACCAAACAAGGATTGTTTTAACCGTCAAAATATAGGCAACAGTGTGGTTTGATATTTTTTGAGCTTTTTATAAAGCGCAATATCCACTAAACGTGCTCAAAGCGCTTTACAAGAGGTCCACAGCCAACAGCAACACTTAACATGTAGAACTAGACATGACGCCTATTAGGCGATAATACAATTTTTTTTTCCGGACAGAGACGACGCTAGGTACTCATTTTACACCTGGGTACGATGAGAGAAAGTGAGTAAAGAGTTTTCCAAGGACTTGACTATGCGCCGAGCGAATCTCGAACCCAGACTCTCCGATCCGAAAGCGTGTGTCATACCACAGGACCACATGGCAGCTTTGCATCAACATGAAACTTGGGTAAAAAATGAAAGTATCCGCATATTTGTAATTATTCTGACAAGGAAATCACCAACTGACACGGTATCCAAAGACACAAAGCCATAAATAAATCAATCTAACAAGTCTAAACTCGGGGGAAATGAAGCGACGGACATATTCCATCATATTATTATTGTCTCATGCATCTGTCGTATGTAACAATTTAAATATTGACTTTCAATTCGGACAACGGGAAGTAAATACGAAGTCTAAAATATTGGGGTATATAACGTATAGTTGTCCCCCTTGTTCGGAAATGATAGAATACTTTTCGTGGTGGTGGTGATCATGCTGCTGCTGCTGCTGCTGCTGCTGCTGCTGCTGCTGCTGCTGCTGATGATGATGATGATGATGATGATGATGATGATGATGATGATTATGATGATGATGATGATGATGATGATGATGATGATGATGATGATGATGATGAGGAGGAGGAGGAGGAGGAGGAGGAGGAGGAGGAGGAGGGGAGGAAGGAGTTAATAATAGTAAACATTTTCTTCATATCTCATGTCATCTGCCTTCATTTAGCTTAATTAAAAGCTTTAGAAGTTGATGTCACAAATCATTGTGCAAACATAATATCACCACCTGGATGAGAATATTCACAAAATATTATCGTTCATTTTGTATTTTATCTTTTCTACAGACATGTTTATGTATCCATGCTTAACACGAAACTCGTACACGTATATCAAAGACAACAAGCAGACAACAGCTTAGTCCTTGAACAGGAGATTAATATTCACACAGGATTAGACAACTTCCACTTATCGGAGGATGGTATGAGTCTGTGGGGCGGATGTCATCCTGTTTTCTACAAGTGCATTTCTCATCTAAGTGATCCTGCTAAAGAAAAGGCTCCATCTCAGGTAAAACTAGTATTTTGACACCTGATATCAGAGGGATTCAGTCCTCCTGAGACAGATAATTCTGCCGCACCCTATAAAAAAAAAAAAAAAAAATAACAAAAAAAAAAAAAAACCCAACAAAAAACAAACAAACAAAAAAAAAAAAAAAACCAAACAAAAAACAAACAAACAAACAAACAAACAAACAAACAAACAAAAACAAACAAACCAAAAAACAAAACAAAAAATGACCCCCCAAAAAACACATATTAAAAAATTTGGCCAGAATACTCGACCTTTAAAAATCGATCGATTTAAATCATCCTCATTTTGGTAAAAGCTTTCAAACATGGGGCTTCGCGAAGTCATTTCAATTGATTGCTGTTTTAAGTACGAGTTTTTTATCCGCCTTTTGAAATACTTTTTTTTTTTCAGATTACCACAGAATTAGTGTTGCGTTGTCTATTTTAAAGATCACACAGGTCGAAGAGAGAATACTTTCAGAAAGATTAAGATTGGATCTAATTTCCCATTCAACGCAGGAATCATGTACTTGAATCAGTAGAGCAGCACCTGATTTGTATTCTGAACACAGTCAAGGGTTGAATCTGCCTAGATATTTTCTTCTAGCCCTCTCTCTCTACATAGCAAGATGGTCGTGTGGAGAGTCACGTGTTCAAGTCCCGCTATCGGCATCTCATTTTTTTTCCTTCGAATTAAATATGCTACCTGGGTGGGGTTCCCGACCTCCATAATGGGCAGGGAGGTACTTGCTCTGTCTTCTATCCCCCTGTATCTGTTTTCCAATTGCTTTCTGTCTTTGCCTTGGAATGGGATTGCTTACTTTCGTCCTGACCCTGGCCGGAGGCCTTGGCTGGGAGGGAAACAGTCAAATATATAGTTCGTTTTGGGAGATGATATTTTTTCCCTGTAAGTCATCTCTCTGTTATGTACTGTTTATTTTTTAATTTTTAACATATGATTTGTATACATTTGAGTGTGTTTTTTTTTAGTGGGATCTTGTGCTGGTGTCTGAGTGAAACATTTAGGTAGTCTAAAACGGAGTACACTGATAGTGGGCTCTTGGAATCTACATCTGCTCCCTATTTGATCCATTCACCTTCGTCTTACTTTTTCCTCAAGTCCTTGTAATTGTACATCTGGAATGTTTGTACAATCCAATTTTCATCCTTTTTACTGGCGTTGATATGACCTAACTGTTGCAAGCGCCGTAAAACCCTTAACAACATAAACATAAAAACAAATTATGCTACACTGCGGCTTACGCCCGGGTTATCTCGGCCTTTTTTGAGATGGACTCTAGAGACCAATGTTCCCTCAGGACAAAAAGCAAATTTCATTTTAATAAAGAAAAATTACCATTGGGTACTATCATTTGGTGGTGACTTTTTTCTTGTATTTTTCTACTTCCTTTATTAGCATTGTTTCTATTTTTTACCTGCTTGTTTACCCACCTCAGACATGATGTTCATCTATGTCAGTCCATATTTCTCTTTAGCTATCATTTTGAGGTGTAACACACTCGAATGCCTTAAGTGTTTTCAATATCATTGTAAAATATTGTCAACGAATATATATATATATATAAATATGTAAATATATATTCAATCAAATTGAATCCCGTTCAGACATAATGGTCAATGTGTGAATGCTGTTGACCCAAGTTTGGTTTCCACGCAACATTAAATTCCAATGGGAGGTATTGTCGTCTTTCTCTATACTTTTATTTTCGTCACAAGCCACAATAA
>NC_088360.1:113682662-113790162 GCF_034508935.2 Berghia stephanieae
TTGTTATTTTTCTTCCCCAAGGTGATACGCATGCCTCTAAAAGACGGTCTCATCCAGGAGAAAGAAATCATCGAAGAGTTCTATGACCAGGGTGACCTCGTGTCCGGGTCTTCAGTCGCTGGTGCCTACAAAAACAAACTTCTAATTGGGTCAGTGGTGGACACTCTCGTGATGTGTCATCTGCCAGATCAATCCTAGACAAACCGGCACTGCCAATGCATTTTCGTTATCAGTTGCTTGATTTGTTTGAAGTGGAAAATGTTAACCCTTCACAAATTGTGTGTATGGGTTAAGGCGGTGGCATATGGATTATTTTTTAAAGCATTTTTCCCGCTTTCAAAATATTAATTAAAGATTAACGGCGGTGCTGGTAAGGTCTCCTATCCCCATAATATATGTAATTATGCTACACATATATTATGTCAATTTCTCGTCTTGAATGAGATGGCTTGAGTTTTCTCGAAACTGCCTATTGGCCTTTTCAATGAGGGAGCACTTACTTTTGTTGAGAAGGAAATAGTTTTTCATGGGCTATTTTTGTAGTTGGAATGTGTGTAATGATGATGTTTCTGAAAGACTTTGGGTGATCTCAGACCAGGCACATTGAATATTACTACAGGGATGTATTTGTGGAAACTTACTTTTTCTTACTTTCTAACGCGAATGCGTAATAGCCTACTGATTTATCTCATTTTCTTAAGTTTGTTTATCCATTTTCTCTTCTCTTGGACGATAATATTTCTCACAAAGTATCATAACCACTGGTAAACCTCAACTTTGAATTAACCTTATATAAGCGTAAATTACTTATAATTCTCTTCTTCTTTGCGGATAAGTTGGAAGTAGTTTGTAGTTTCTCATAGTCTTTGATTGTCTCTTCTATACCCCATAGAACGACATGTCTCATTTCATGCAGTATTCTTTTCTAGTGCCAGAATGAGTCGATTTGGTTATAATCGATGACATCCGGATTCATCCCCTGATTGGAGAACAGCTACTAATAAATATTTTTGCTATATCATTTCCATTTTTGTATTAAGCTTCCCTCTGTTTTGTGTCACCCTGTTATTAAGGCATTAACAATGTCTCCGCTTGATTTTTATTTCTAACTGTTCATGTAAAATGAGCTATAAAGCTAGAGCTAAACTTTATGGGAAAAATTAAAAAAAATTGTTGCATTTTAAATTCCGTCACCATGTCTTAGTTTTATTTCACATGTCATATCACACATTTGTATTATTGTATTATCATATTTTATTGTATTATCTATGCTATGTTATATTATGTTATGTTATATCATACTATATTATATCATATAATATTATATTATAACATATTATAATTGATCGTATCATATTACACTATATCAAACATATAACCAAGTCATAGTCATATCATATTAAATTACACGTAAAAGACAAATATTACTACTTTATCATAACACATCATATCATATATATATTTGTGGCAGCTGACCTTTGATAAGCATATGTATTAAGATTTAATCATAACTATAATATTGGAACTTGACTACGTTATCAAGCAGTGTTTTGAATCTGTCAACAGAAGTCGCATTTTTGTTTTATAATCCAAAATGTTCCAAAGTTTTATAATTCAGTGAATAAAAACATTCCCCTTTTGCTTGTTTTGTATTTGTCAATCAATATATTATACCAGGCTCCTCTGGTAATTTTTCTGGGTGGGGTTCCTGATCTCCCATAGTGGGAAGAGAGGTACTTGCCATGTCTTCTATCCCCCTGTCTGTTTTCCAATTGCTTTCTGTCTTTGTCTTGGAATGAGATTACTTGGTTTTGTCCTGGCCCTGGTCGGATACCCTAGCTGGGAGGGGAACAGTCAAATGTACAGCTAGTTTTGGGAGATGATATTTTTTCCTTGTAAATCATCTCTCTGTTATGCACTGTATTATGTTTCTTTATATTATATATGATCTGTTAAACATTTGAGTGTATTCCTCTTAGTGGAAACCGGTACTTGTGACTGGGTGAGACTTTTAGGTGATCTCAAATTTAGTACATTGATAGTGTGCTCTTGGAATCTACTCTGTTCCCTATTTGAACCATTCACCTTTATCTGACTTTTTCCTACAGTCCTTTTAATTGTACATCTAGAACTTTTTACTTTTCAATTTTTATTCTTTTTTTACTGGCGCGGATATGATCTAAATGTGTTGCAAGCGCCGTAAAACCCTTAAAAACAAAACAAAACACCTCTGGTAATTTTTGTACTCAAAACTGAAAAAAAACTCAATCTGAAGTATTCAAATAAATCTCATGGGGGACCAGATTATACAACCAAATGAGGTCTTCCCGAATCTTCCTATATTTAAGACCAAGTAAATACAAATACTTTAACCTATCTCAATATGAAAGGCCTTTCAATCGCAATTAACATTTTCGTCGCCCTTCTTTGGACATTTTCATTGCTAATGGATTGCCTTTTATATATTGGACTCCTAATGCAAAACAGAAAATATTTGGATTTCTCTCCTATCCTGTTCAAGAACACCGAGGAAAGACCACACTATTGGCCTAGTTTAGCTCGGTACCGTCAAATGGGGTGACTTTGCCTCAAGGGTGACCTTACCTCTATAGATTTGGACAAATTAGATTATATTTAGTATTGAGACAGTTATTTCTTTTGATATAAAAGCAAGTCTTCTCACATGGGAAATAACTGCAACAAGCCTGAGAATACTCAAAATGTTCCAAATCGGCACTGGCAAAGTCACCCCTTGAGGCAAAGTAACCCCATCTGACGGTATTGTGTTGTATCGTATTCAACATCGTTTTGATAACTGTTTCGACTATCCAGCAAAGGATGATAATACATAATATGCTGCAATGTTCAAAATTATAATTTTTAACATCTTCTGTTGGCTTTTGAAAGCTAATAGTTTGTAACATGACATCCTCTTTTCGAGTCCGATTATGGACAAAAAAGTTGATTCTTTGTAAAATGGTATTTGCTCACATTTTTTATTGTTGCAATACTCGGGTGTAAAATGGTGACCACTAACAGCGTTTGTGATGTCAAAAACACTGCAGCAGCGGTTATTGACCCCTTTTCCCGACCTATATATCAAGTTTTGGGCCTGTTGTGAAGTGTTTTAGCAAATTGAGTGGATATTGCTCAATATAAAAGCTCATATTTTCTTTCTTTTTCGGATATGAGAGTGAGTGGAATTTACTTGAGAGAGGGGGACATCGACCGCACCCAGGACTTGTGTAATCTTCAATTGTCCACAACCTTGCTATCTAAATACATTACATACATACATTCCCTTTATTCATCCCCAAGGGGAAATTTGTCTTTAGGGTCTATTCCAAGGGAAGACTGGAATAACCCAAGCGTCAGCCGCTGAGCAGCGCCGCAAAGTGAGCTAGGGCGAGGTGACTTGCTCAAGGCCACACAGCGCAGCGGCCGGTGATTGAACTCGGTACCTTTCGGGTACGAAGCAAAGACCGTACCACTGAGCCACGCTGTCCCTTAATCTCTCAATATCATTTATAAATCTAAATGTTTTGAATGTTCTATTATCTCCTTTTCTACTGGCGTTGAATTGAGCAAAAAGTGTCGCAATCGCCTTAAAACCATTAACACAAACAAGCGAGACGAAGCAAACAATTTCATGACCATTTGTCTATAGGAAATCATTGAATATAACCAGGGACGGCTGGTAATAATGGGCAGGGTGGGCAAATACCAGCCTGTTTTTTTTCAAGTTATATGCTGTATTACCAGGTCAGAAATAATCAAATTTAAATTAGATAATTTCAAAAGTTACTACTTAAACTTTATACTTCGTACTGAAATCAATTTGTGTGTATTTTTGATAGATTGAAAATCACCATGCATCCCGTAATGCATAAACCAGGATACGCTCCTGTTCTTTTTTTATCACCCCCCCCCCCCAACCACTCCACTCCGCCCACATCGTCATCTCATCGTCACGTCGCCTGACGGTGAACTAACTCCGATTTTTGCTGTCTGGCCTCTCCAGTACTAGGTCGGGCTAATTCAAATGAGCCCACCTTATTAACCAGTGAAAACTAAATAGAGATTTTGGCAAACGAACTTTTTCTTATTTATTGCCTTACTTGTGCTGGTACCATTGATGTAATGACTTTGGGAATGTTCCAGTATTGAATTAAATTTATTAATTTACTAATTTTATATCAATTTAGTATTAATTTGTGTTGTTTTTATATATTTGTTTATCCATTTAAACTTTTCTTTTTTTCTCGTTTTCTTTAGTGCTTCTCAAAACTCATTTATTTAAACTGTTTTCTTATTTGTTTTTTTGTTGTTGTTGTTGTTTTGGGGTTTTTTTGTTTTGTTTTTTAACAAATTAATTTGTTAGTTCTTTTTTTTTAAATTCTTAAATTAATTACCGCTGTATTTTATTGCCAGACAAAATAATTTTGCAAAACAATGTAATTTTCTATTGTATTCCGTCTAATAAAACAAAACACTTTTATTCAAAAGTCACGACTAAATAAATATATAAAATACAACCACCATTTTGGTTTTCTCAACAATTGAATTAGTATACGAGAAATACTCTTCTGAGAAAGGAGAGAGTTGAATTCTAACTAAGTTATAGAGGAAATACGGAAGGGTGGGCAGATTCCGTACTTGCCCGTCCTGAAGCTACTACATTAGCCACTCCCACGCCTCGTTCTGAAAAAAGTCCGCGAAATTAAAGGGGAGGCAAGAGAAAATCAGCTGATCGTTAAAATAGTAACAGAAAAGTGGAGGTGCTCGGCAATGAATGCAAGAAAGACATTTAAAACGCCGTAAAAATGTTTAAAAATCACTTAATGTTATAATTACCATCCATAACAACCTGTCAAATTCACATATGTAAGATGTCAAGCCAAAATTAATAATAAAATAATAAAGAACACGATTGACCGGTGGTCCGTTGACTACACATGCATACGAGTACCAGAAATATTTTGTAAACAATGTAACACAATATAATGTGTAAGTTTCAAAGCAAATGCAACCACAAATAACATCAAAGAACAATGTGGGACTACTGTTTTAATTTCATAAAACCAAACGTATATTTTCTGCCCCCGATATTGAACGTGTAGTTAGTATGTATCGTACAAACAACATTCGTTTAGACAGGTAGTCGGGATTCTAGCGCCAGTTTTATTTGGGCAACCATGATTGGGATTTCACTCAATGCACTTATTATTATTAATTATTATTATTATTATTATTATTATTATTATTATTATTATTATTATTATTATTATTATTATTATTATATTATTATTCATATAATATATAATAATAATAATAATAATAATAAAATAATAATAATAATAATAATAATAATAATAATAAATAACAATAATAATAATAATAATAAGCAGTTGAAAGGATATAGTCTTTGGTGTATAAGTGCATATGTACAATATTTCTTATAATAAATGCTTCAAAACAAAACAAAACTAAAAAAAATAAATAAAGAATAAATGAATAAAAATATCTATTTGGGCATTTACTTACATTAATAGTCTTGAAAATCACAATCACAATCCATGAAAATTAAATATCCCAAAATCCGAAGAAGACATGAATTTAATCCAAAATCCAACACAGGAATGTATTTTAATAGGAGACAGATATCCTATAAAACCATAGCATTACTTGCAAACAACAATACCCCACTCTGTGTTTAACGGGCTTGTGGCCGTCACATTGTAAATTGTGGCCGCATTAGGGTAATCGGTGTCCTAAAGACTGACATACTGACATACAATCAATGAGAACTATAAAGAATCCATTCTAGAATTCAACTACAAACTGAAAAGCATGATAAATATCACTCTCTCAAATAATTTCCTTTGCTCAGGTTCACTCACACTCTCCTTTATTGCAAAACATTGATAAGTGAGATAAAGTTTGTATTTCAATTATAAACTTAATCACATAACCTAAATGATGGAGAATAAAAACAGCTAATTATAAAAATAATTCACAGATCAAATTATCTATTTGAACTCCGCATATTTAGCTTAATTACTCATTGACCATATATTTTTTTAAATGGCATTGTTTCATTTAAACAAGACCATGACGCTTATGCCTGGACCGGGTATTCACAAATTCTGCTTTTGTGTTCCACTTTTCGAATCGAATATATCTCTATCTTATCCGTTTATTTGCAAATTTTCTGCACTTTATAAATAAGACCATAACGCTTATGTCTGGACCGGTTGTTCGCAAATTCTGCCTTTGTGTTCCACTGTTCGATTAGAATTAATCTCTATTTTTTCCGTTTATTTGCAAAGTTTCTGCACTTTATAAATAAGACCATAGCGCTTATGTCTGGACCGGGCATTCGCAAATTCTGCTTTTGTGTTCCACTTTTCGAATCGAATTAATATCTAGTCTATCCGTTTATTTGCAAAGTTTCTGCATTTTATTAATAAGACCATAACGCTTATGTCTGGACCGGGCATTCGCAAATTCTGCTTTTGTGTTCCACTTTTCGAATCGAATTAATCTCTATTTTATCCGTTTATTTGCAAAGTTTCTAGATTTTATAAATAAGACCATAACGCTTATGTCTGGACCGGTTGTTCGCAGATTCTGCTTTGTGTTCCACTGTTCGATTAGAATTAATCTGTTTTTTCCGTTTATTTGCAAAGTTTCTGCACTTTATAAATAAGACCATAGCGCTTATGTCTGGACCGGGCATTCGCAAATTCTGCTTTTGTGTTCCACTTTTCGAATCGAATTAATCTCTATTTTATCCGTCTATTTGCAAAGATTCTGTACTTTATAAATAGGACTATGACGCTTATGTCTGGACTGGGTATTCGCAAATTTTCCTTTTGTGTTCCACTTTTCGAATCGAAATAACATCTAGTCTATCCGTTTATTTGCAAAGTTTCTGCACTTTATAAATAAGACCATAACGCTTATGTCTGGACGGGCATTCGCAGATTCTGCTTTTGTGTTCCACTTTTCGAATCGAATGAATCTCTATCTTATCCGTTTATTTGCAAAGTTTCTGCACTTTATAAATAAGACCATAGCGCTTATGTCTGGACCGGGCATTCGCAAATTCTGCTTTTGTGTTCCACTTTTCGAATCGAATTAATCTCTATTTTATCCGTCTATTTGCAAAGATTCTGTACTTTATAAATAGGACTATGACGCTTATGTCTGGACTGGGTATTCGCAAATTTTCCTTTTGTGTTCCACTTTTCGAATCGAAATAACATGTAGTCTATCCGTTTATTTGCAAAGTTTCTGCACTTTATAAATAAGACCATAACGCTTATGTCTGGACCGGGCATTCGCAGATTCTGCTTTTGTGTTCCACTTTTCGAATCGAATGAATCTCTATCTTATCCGTTTATTTGCAAAGTTTCTGCACTTTATAAATAAGACCATAGCGCTTATGTCTGGACCGGGCATTCGCAAATTCTGCTTTTGTGTTCCACTTTTCGAATCGAATTAATCTCTATTTTATCCGTCTATTTGCAAAGATTCTGTACTTTATAAATAGGACTATGACGCTTATGTCTGGACTGGGTATTCGCAAATTTTCCTTTTGTGTTCCACTTTTCGAATCGAAATAACATCTATCTATCCGTTTATTTGCAAAGTTTCTGCACTTTATAAATAAGACCATAACGCTTATGTCTGGACCGGGCATTCGCAGATTCTGCTTTTGTGTTCCACTTTTCGAATCGAATGAATCTCTATCTTATCCGTTTATTTGCAAAGTTTCTGCACTTTATAAATAAGACCATAGCGCTTATGTCTGGACCGGGCATTCGCAAATTCTGCTTTTGTGTTCCACTTTTCGAATCGAATGAATCTCTATCTTATCCGTTTATTTGCAAAGTTTCTGCACTTTATAAATAAGACCATAGCGCTTATGTCTGGACCGGGCATTCGCAAATTCTGCTTTTGTGTTCCACTTTTCGAATCGAATGAATCTCTATCTTATCCGTTTATTTGCAAAGTTTCTGCATTTTATAAATAAGACCATAACGCTTATGTCTGGACCGGGCATTCGCAAATTCTGCTTTTGTGTTCCACTTTTCGAATCGAATGAATCTCTATCTTATCCGTTTATTTGCAAAGTTTCTGCACTTTATAAATAAGACCATAACGCTTATGTCTGGACCGGGCATTCGCAAATTCTGCTTTTGTGTTCCACTTTTCGAATCGAATGAATCTCTATCTTGTCCGTTTATTTTCAAAGTTTCTAGATTTTATAAATAAGACCATAACACTTATGTCTGGACCGGGCATTCGCAAATTCTGCTTTTGTGTTCCACTTTTCGAATCGAATTAATCTCTCTTTTATCCGTTTATTTGCAAAGATTCTGCACTTTATAAATAAGACCATGACGCTTATGTCTGGACCGGGTATTCGCAAATTCTCCTTTTGTGTTTCACTTTCGAATCGAATTAATATCTAGTCTATCGGTTTATTTGCAAAGTTTCTGCATTTTATAAATAATAATAATTGTTCAAAATTTTACCTTACACCCGATATTACAAGTACAAGTGAGCCAGGTGAAGAAGATTGTCAAACAGTGTGACAGATGAAATAGGAAGAGAGAGAGAGAGGGAGAGAGAGAGAGAGAGAGAGAGAGAGAGAGAGAGAGAGAGAGAGAGAGAGAGAGGGTGAGAGAGAGAGAGAGAGAGAGAGCAAAGAGAGAGAGAGAGGGTAAGAGAGAGAGAGAGATATTCGTTTTTTGTTCAAAATCTCTCTCTCTCTCTCTATCTCTCATTGCACAAGGTTGTGCTATTTACTACTATTTATCAAGAACAGCCAAGCTGGCAACCCAGTCTCTGTATAAACTAAGCAAGATGGCAACAGGGACCTCGCTCCTTATCCAATGCCGAAGCTTTAGTTTGAGTCAAACGGTTTTGTTAAAAAAACCCACCCAAAATAAGTTCGTGTCGTAAGTGATGGAAGTTGAAGTCGGCTTATTATAAAATCGTTTTTATGGTCTGTTTGGATTACCCTTTTTAAATAGAAAAAGTGAATATATCATAAACTTGAAGAATAGGCAAGCTAAATGAAATTTAAATTGACTGATTAAATGAGTACGCGAGGCTGAGTTGCGAACGACTACTGTGTTCCGACATTCCGATCCCAGTGTCATTCATGTTCACCGTACCGTGTTACTGTCTACACACTACACTGCATTGTTAGTGACTGGTCATGTCTTTTTTGTTTGTATGTTTTACGCAAGCTTAATAAAAATTAAATTGACTGATTAAATGAATACGTGAGGCAGAGTTGCGAACGACTCATGGGTTCCGACATTCCGATCCCAGTGTCAGTCATGTTCACCGTACTGTGTTACTGTCTACACACTACACGGCATTGTTAGTGACTGGTCATGCCTGTTTTGTTTGTATGTTTCTTTTAATATGGGTCAATTTACAAAGAATAATAATAGAAATGTTCAAAACAAAAACTAGATTCACTATTACGTGCCTGTAATGAAGTGCTTTCCACAAACCGTGAGCGAGAATGATGGTGGAGGTAATGGCAACCATGTGGGTTTGTTATTGTTTCCTACCTCCGTCAACCCGCGCATCCGGTTGCGCACCCACGCTGATTCTGACCAATACATAAGAAGTTGTTCGCGATGAAGAGGCGGGAAGCTCGGGGTTGGTTGGGTAAAGAGTAAAGATAACACGGTCGTTATTGTTATAGTCTAACGAATGCATGAGGAGAAATTGGTAACATTATTTTGTCTTAATTGTATTGTATGAAGTATTGGCGAAAGCCTAAGATTAAATAAACTTTGTTTTTGTTTGTCTTATTATGACTATGGAACTGATACTGATACTTGTCATATCAGACCTGCCTACTTGAAATAGGAAAATAAAAATCGTAGTTTTCAGGGCTAATAAAATCGTAGATATTTTAACTACCCTTTAAAAAAATGACCGGAATTTCGTCTGTTTTGATAGATATCAAATTTTTAAAAACGAGAAAAAATGATTGGAAACGTAATAATGATGGTGATGGTGGTAGTGATAGTGGTAGCGGTGGTGGTAGTAGTAATGATGGTGGTGGTAGTAATGATGATGGTAATATTATTATTGTTATTATTATTATTATCATCATATTATTATTATTATTATTATTATTATTATTATTATTATTATTATTATTATATTATTATTATTATTATTATTATTATTATATTATTATTATTATTATTATTATTATTATTATTATTATTATTATTATTATTATTATTATTTTATTATTATTATTATTGTACGTATTGGTGGTATTACTATTGTTGTATTTTTTTGTGGTTATTAATGGTATCAGTTTATTGTTTGGTTCCATTTACCATTTTTTTTCCACTTTCATGTATGTGGTCATCAAATTGTATGATTTATTGTCGAAAGCCTAAGATTGAATAAACTTTGTAATATCGTATGGTAACCATCATTGTCGACGACATCGTCGTTGTCATCATAATCATCATTATCATCATCATCATCATCATCATCATCATCATCTTCTTCTTCATTAACAACAACAACAACAACAACAATATTAACAACAAGTACTACAATAGCAATAAAAACAATATCAACATCATCATAAAATTTCCGTCATCGTCTCCACAACTATCATTCTAACCAACAGCATCACCAAAACCACTACCATAATTACATCCTCCTCCACCACCACCACCACCGCTACCACTATTCCAACCACTACCACCACCGCACAGTCATTCTAATCATCAAGACAGCAGTGAAATGCAATTTGAGCTCTGAATGAAACTCGAGTCATATCGCTGTTGTTGCTTCTCGATTAAAACTTTAAGGTTACTACATACTACTGAAAACCAGTAATGTAACAGAAATATTTATCTCGCCGTTGAGGGATTAAAGCAAATCTTTAATTTTTCGAGTGAACGAAATGGACTTGTATTGTCAAGGTGTTGTCGCATTATGTCTCGTCGCTTTATTTTTTAGTTGTATTCTCTTTCGTGATTCATTTTTGATTACGTTTGGAATAATTAAAATCTACTGGTATTGTCATTTCATTGTAAATGTGATATTTGTGGTTGAAATATTATTTTTTAAAGGTGAAAAAAATAATAATTTAAAAAAAATAATTAAAAAAAAATAAATAAATAAATAACTTTAAAAAATGAAAAGATAAATCAAAAAATAAATAAATAAATAAATAAATAAATAAAAAAAAAAAAAAAATAAAAAAAAATAAAAATATATATAATATATATATATATATATATATATATATATATATATATATATATATATATATATATATATATATATATATATATATATAACCGAAGCATCTTTGCCCCACCAATGTAAATAGGCTAGAACCGCCACTGAATATAACAGTATAAACCATCTTACCAATGTTCTTCGTACACATCTTTTGGCCGCCATGGAAAAGTTTATCCTATTTTAATTTCTCGGCACTTGGTGTTACAAACATGCCCCAAAATAATCTCTAACAACACAGCAAAACAAGATAAAGTCATCAACTGTTACAATCAGTCTCTTTGTCATTCTGTATTCCTACGATATGTCGGGCATCCTCTAAACCATTTCAATAACCCACTCCATTTCCATAGAATGGGCGATCTATTTGTAAATGATATTGGAGTGGCACTAAGCAAATAATATTTCGGCGCTCCTGTATTCTGACAAAACACATATTTTTCATTTTTGAAAAAAAAAGATAGAAATCAAATCCCAAGAACTATTATTTCAAATATCGGCCGATTACAATGGTACTCAACTTTTTTTTAAAATGTTAAGAGAGTCATTTTTATTAATCATCATAATCTGACGTCAAAGTTTTCTGATCAAAGTGAAAAAAGTGTGAGTACTGCAGTTTAACAGATCGCACACGGATTGTTTACCGTGTGCTCATAGCATGCATTGCCTAATACAATAACACCACAGAATCCAGCGACAATCACCAAAAGAAATGTGAAGTGAGTTGTTGGATTCAATATTGCAATCAACAGAAACAAGCATTGCCTTGAACACGGCTAGGAACAACTAACATTTCACTTTCTATTGGTGATCGTCCCCTTTGTTTTTTGACGTAATTTTAAGGGACGTGTCAACCTGTAAGTTAATTTTAACTTGGCTACAAATGACCCAAAGGCCAACGAATAAAAATAACATTAAAAAAAACAACAAAAAACAAAAAACAAATGCCTTATAAGAATATTGATACAATGCTGCTTGAAGTTGTGGACCGTAATTAGAAAAAGAAAAAAAATACCAAACACTCACGTTTCGGGGTCAAAACTCTTCTTCCGTCAATAAAGAGAATCATAAAAACATTAACACACCACTTAAAATCTAGACCGATGGCAGGGAAATATTTTGCACGGCTGTACGGAAGTAAAAGGATCTTGGTTTTAATGTTTTTATTGCTTATGTATGGCCGAAGAGGGGATTTGAGCCGGAAACGTTCCTTGTTTGATATTTTGTTAATAATAATAATAATAATAATAATAATAATAATAATAATAATAATAATAATAATAATAATAATAATAATAATAATAATAATAATAAGAAGAAGAAGAAGAAGAAGAAGAAGAATGCTGGAAACGTATATAGCGCTAACACTCTGAGACATCAGGCTCTAAGCGCTTAAATTTCAAATTGCTTTGGCTGAAACACTCACACACTCACAAACACATAAGCACACACAACACAACACAAACTAGACGCCTATCTTGCTTCTCATATCATTTACTAAAATCGAAAAAAAAGATAAGTTTTAAGCGAACGTTTAAAAATAGACAAAGATTCTTTTTCACGAATGCTCCGTGTTGAGGTGTTCCAAACAGAACGCTCAAAATGAGAACATGTTTTGAATATCTTTCAATTAGTTCCCAGAGGTAGCAAGAGGCAGTACTTTCAAGACAACGAGACACTAAAACGCAAGCTTTGGATTTAATCCTTTTCTCAACAGGCAACTAATGCAGGTCAAGAAGCGGAGGTCTATGGGTGGGGTTCCTGATCTCCCATAGTGAGCAGGGGGGGGGGGGGGGTACATACTGCGTCTTCTATCCCCTTTAATCTGTTTTCCAACATGCTTTCTGACTTTGTCTTGGAATGAGATTACTTGGTTTTGTCCTGGCCCTGGCCGGAGTCCTAGCTGGGAGAGAAACAGTCAAATGCATAATTATTGTTTTGGGAGATGATATCTCTTTCCTTGTAAATCATCTCTCTGTTATGTATTATTATATTTGTTATTTTGAATTTATAATGTAAGCATTTGAGTGTATTCCTCTTTGTCGGATTTTGTGCTTGTGTCCGGATGAGACTTATAGATGGTCTCAAACTAATACTGTGATAGTGTGCCCTTGGAATCTATATCTGATCCCTAATTGTTCCCAGTTCCTTACTTTTTCTTGGATGCTTTATTTGTAATTCTATATATTTTTACTATCCCATTTTCTTCCTTTTTACTGGCGCTGATATAACCTAAATGTGTTGCAAGTGCCGTAAGACCCATAAAAACAAAAACAACGAAGCGGAGGTCTAGCGGAATCACATCTTCGCTTCATGAATACTAGTCTGGCAGCGTGATTCTGGCCACGTCTCAGATTATGTTGCGAAACGCCAAACGACAGAGCATTACAATAATCCAATTTCGATAGCACGAGGGACACAGTGTTTGATCACATCCTCAGATATGAACCGTCATATTAATTATTATTATTATTATTATTATTATTTATATTATTATTATTATATTATTATTATTATTATTATTTTTTATTATTATTATTATTTTATTATATTATTATTATTATTATTATTATTATATTATTATTATTATTATATTATTATTATTAATTATTATTATTATCATTTGGCTTTGCCTTCCTTTTTGAAAAGACTCATATACTACCAAAATGCCTATCTAGATTCAAATTTTCCTGATGACTTTTATTTTTATCAATCGATAAAATGACACACAGCTTGTAAAAATGTCTCAGGCTAATAACTTTGGCAAACTCTGTGTATCTTAGTTTAATCGACGACGCTTCAAGTTAGCGTCTTCTTGCCAATCAAAGAGGACAAACGGAGCTCTTAGAAAAGACATTGGCACGAATTGTAAGAACACATACGATATACTTTGTACTTTTTTTTTTTCTTAAATTCCTTTCATGATAATATTATTAAATTCAGGCATAAAAAGACTATTCGATTTTCATGCCTCAGCACTTATGTGAAGAACCGTCTCTGACTAGAACCATAAATCTCTTTATAATGGGGACAGCATTTTAGTGTAATTTACTATTCTGCCGTAGAGCGATAAAACCCCGTATAATGGCAAAACCCGATTTTACAGGAGAGCCGAAAAACTGTTCATATTTTACTTCAACTTTTTACAATAACTGTGCAGAGAATTGATGCAAATTTGGTATCAATGGAAAGGTCTTTTTTTTTATTTTATCACTTTTGATGTATAAAAAAATAAATATTGACCTGGACTATTCGGAAATATGAATTTACTGTTGTACGGGGTTTTGTCGCTGTACGGCAGTATTAACCAGTTAACTGCCGTTAATATATATATATATATATAATATATATATATATATATATATATATATATATATATAATATATATATATATATATGCTTATTATTTACTGAGTACAGCGTTTACCTTGTTAAATCAATAAAGCTACCTGCAAACTCTAAGAGCATTGAATTTTTAAAAATGTTACAGCAGTTTTATAAAAAGATAAACTGTGACTAACTGCTTCAATCTGGTAATGTGTCGGAATAAACTAGATGAATGAAATTCTGGCATACTCCGATACTCTGAAGCCCCCCCCCCCCCCCACGTAATTTTAATCTTGGTTAGAAAACTTTTTCTTCAATAGATATTGATCGATTAAAATGACTATCATTTTGGCAAAAAGCTCTCAAAATCTGGGACTTACTTGTACAAGTCCCAGGTTTGAGACTCTTTTTTGTTGTTCCCAAAATAAGGGTCATTTTAATCGATTAATATTTGAAGAACGAATTCTCTGGCCAGAATTTTTAAAGTATGCCAGAATAGGCTTCAATAGTCATGATGTCACTTCCCTCGTAATGACGCATAGTAGTGCCGCGCTGAGACCCACGGTCTTTTAGCTGTGAACCGGGGATCGGTCCCATAGTGGAAGACCGGCGGCGGTCCTCACTTCTTATCACCTTTCAACGGTCTCGCGCCATACTACTTAACCAGCGATTCGTTGCCTCGGTTCTTTGCCTATCTTCCACCAATCACCACCCATCCCACTTAATTAATCGCACCCACCCCACTTTGCCATACACTAAACGACACAGACGACCATAGAGGCAGACGACCACGTCCCTCCACTCCGCAAACCGCCCTTTCGTGTGTGAGATGGGGGGAACAGGAGGCGCACGCCTTGGACGATTCCATTATACGGGGTAAATTTCAAAATTTACTACACCATAATGATCGCAATGACAATGATCTATGATGAAGGCATGACCCCTCTTCTCTAATGGGTTATTGTTTGAAATGCATGTGACTACTAAAGATGTGTGTGTTTGTGTTTGTGTGTGTGTGTGTGTGTGTGTCTCGAACCTAGCAAGTAGCAAGTCACCACTCCTTTCTATCGCATTGTTGTCATTTAAAATAATACAATAATATTAAAATTTCGTTTGGTGTTTTAACTAATCAAATAATACGAGTTTCATTAGTTTCTTCCTTCCAAAAAACCCAGTTATAACGTCTGTATTTTTAAAAAGTCCAATAGAATATTTGGGGACCCCGATAGCTCAGTTGATAGAGCACTCTCTTTATACGCAAAGGGCCAGAGATTGATCCCGGGTGCAGTCGAGTTTTTTCTGAATCCCTGTCTACTCAGCAGTGAATGGGTTGCTGGGTTTGTTAGATCTGGCGAAAAGTCACCATCGACCCCACTTATTACTTATTACCGCATCCACCCCCTCTTATTATAACTTCACACGTCTCTCTCTTACTCTTCAATGCTCGCTGCCCTCTAATGTGTGTGTGTGTGGGGGGGGGGGGGGTGGGGAGGGGTGGGGGTAGGAGTTGCGTGTGTGTATCAACGCCACGAACAACTCGATCAACGCTTTGGGCGATTCCATTATCTCCGTTAATGGGGATAAATTTCAAATTTTATTCACGCTAAATTATCGAAGTAACAATGAAGTACGGTGAGCAAATAAAGAAGGCATCACCCCTCTTCTCTAATTAGGTTACAATTTGAAATGAGTGTGACTACTCCGTGTGTTTTACTCCTGTAGACCACGGTTTTCATTAGTGCGGGGCGGTCCCACGGTCCCAAAGGTCAAAACAGTTCGAACTTCCAACAGTCTCTCAGGAATGTTCAATGTCGAAAAGGACCGGACCGGTCCTTGCGGTTTTCATTTCCCAGGGACCGTAGGACCGTGGTCCTTAAGCTTGCCAAGGACCGCCCCGCACTAACGCATAGTAAATAAGTAACTGGTTCTAAACTTTCGGAACAATGGCGGATGCCCTTATGAAATACTTCTCCAGCGAGCATAAAAGTGTATCCAGAGGAGAAAAACATAAACCTGATCATGTTTTGACTTTTATACATTCTGATCACATGATATGTGAAAAAGCATGAAGAATAAAAAGTACCGACTTTCTTTGTTTAGAACCAAGCTGCTCGTTACCTAGCGGACGTGACATCAGACTATTGAATCCAATTAAGGCTAATGTCAAAAGGACAACGATTAGGACATTCATATTTTAGAAAAAAAGGTGTTGAAGCAAATTTTATTCTCCTCGGTGAAGGCATCAAATCATATTTCTATTTAATTTCGTATGCTTTTTATTGGGTTTTAAGCACCAGTACATGAACGCCTTGATATATTACTCTTTTGAGACAATGGGTCACACATGTTTTGAAATATTCTCACCGTAGGAATGGAACAAAATTGACATCACTCAGCTCTTAGTTTTTGAATTTTAGGCAGCGATTAAAAAAAATTCTCACTAAACACCATCAATCAGACTATAAACGTTTGAGGTTACACATAGTTTGGCAGGTATATCTGGCTGACGGATGTGGTGAGTATTTTAGCCAAACGCATAGCACCGATAGGTTATTGTCTTCTGTAAATTGTTTTGTCTATGTTTTTTTCATGAATATCACTCTACTCGAGTGTAAAAGTAACCCGGTAATTTCGCTTTTGATGTCGTTTCTCATCGTCGGCTCTTTGTCATGTTTGGGTCTTTTCTAAAAAAAAATTAATTACCAATATTGGGCGGTTTTAGTCATTCTGTATCGTCATTATAGGTTAAAAAACAACATTTATGGTGAAAATTTTTAATTATCTGTGTTGATACCCATTTTGCGACCTTATGTTGGGGTCTGACATAAAAAATATAACTATCTTGTGGCAAACGTTCCACAAAAACTAATGAAGGAATGACCTCCATATTCTTCCCTCTTGTCAACATTGTACCATAGTGTGTCACCATAGAGATAATTTACGGCTTTAGCTTATGGAATTTTCATTTGAACATTACAAAGTTGAGAATCAAATTGTTATGACAAAATTGATGTTAAAAATTCAGAATTAGGATTATAATTCAAGATTCATATATCTTATCAAAAAAATTTCTCTATGGTGACATAACACATTATCTCTGTGATAACTGTGGAAATTTTCCGACAATTTCATTGAATAAATTCGGAGAAACGTTTGACAAGGTATCCCATACCCTTATAAAAATGACATATTGAGAAAATAGAAAAATAGATTCCCGTTTTTCACACTTTTCTTACTACCTGTACCATTTTCGATTGTGTTTGTCGTGCCTTTATAGTCTACTTTAAGAATTTGGACTTTAATTATATTAATAATTATTATTATTATTATTATTATTTATTATATATTTCTAAGATAATAAAATATCATTTTCCACCGAAATCTCAAAATCAATTTTTCGAAGGATTTTCCTAATAATTAGACCCAAACCAACCCTTGATTTGTTTTGTCTTTAGCACAAAAATTGTGAATGCGCATTTGGGGGCAATCAAAGTCGCAAAGTCCCAGGTTTGAGAGTTTTTGTCAATATGAGGGTCATTTAAATCGATCGATATATTTAAGGACGAGTTTTCTGGCCAAAATTTGAAATACGCGTCTTTCCAGAGTACGTCAGTTACATCGATACACCTTTGTCTAACCTTTCTTGGACGTCTCTAATCAGAAAAAAAATATAGGTCTCTGTTTTGATTTCATTCCGGTAATTGATTTGGTATATACGTTTTCAAGTAAAATTATTCTTCTAAAATCAACATGGTCGATTTTATCTAAATCACATTTAAACGATCTTTTCTTATGACAACTGCAGGGCAAAATAAACTCAAAATCTAAAATAATATATGAATGTCTTTATCCTTTTCTTGTTGTGTATATCTTTGCAAGTGTAGTCACACCTAGGCGTATCTTTGTTAGACCTTTAAATCTCATACACTTTTGTTAGCTTATCATTTTATTTGCTTTATGCATTTGAATGAGAAGTTGTCTACTCTAAAAACGTCAGTATTATGTGTGATCATTCATAGATGGGAATGTCTCAGCAAATTGATTTTATTTGCAAAGCTTTTATCATAACATTTTCAGACAGTAAATTAAACACATGTTGAAGGTCAAAATATAATTACATTCTTATCGTATAGTTGACGAATATAGAACACAGAAGTTGAATCTCTTTTAACGTACAAGAGATAATGCCATCTATAAGCAATATAGCCAAAAAATGGTAAACGAAAGAAATAGTATAGATAGTGTTTTAAAAAAAAATATATTGACACATTTAAGATTTGAATGACTCCAAAGCTTATATAAGATTTCATCAAACTTTTTTTTTGCCATTGGTGCAGAATTTATTTAAGTTTTTATTGATATAAGTTCTAACACTGTGCGCTCTTTTGTAGCTAAGTTATGATGCAATGAGTAGAAAAGGGTACTTTTTAAAAAATAAATCGTAATTTATAGTGTGTTTGTTTTTAATCTTTGACACATTTCAGGATTGAATACCTCAAGGTCAGATGCAACGACATCAATTTGGTTTTCAACATATTAATTCAAATATATAAAAGTTTTATTCTGATATCTTACTTGTGATCGTGTGTTTGCGTAATTGTGTGATCTAAAGCTCCACGTTACCACCACCAAAAAGCAAGCGTCTCTCCAGTTCGTCCCACGTCTTTTGCTGCTCGAGTAATACCGAGTTGGTTACGTTCGTCGAGATGGCCGGACTTAAATTTTAGATCAAGTGATCGGAATCTTGTTTCCATTCTCTCGTCACGATCTAATTCAGAACGAAAATTGAGCCTGCCCTTCACTTTGGAAGATGAAAACGGTTAGGACTTATTGTGACATCCGAGAAGCTGTCGTCGGCTGATGTGTACGCCAGACAAGAAGGAATCGGCGGAGCTTTCATGATGTAACACTTTATAGAGACTCCATACCATAATAAAAATTCTATCCCATGACCGATGGGTGGATATCGTCTTTCCAAAACATACCCTATCCCTCTAGTGTTCAAATTATTTTTGGTGGAGTAGATAATGAGTTCTCTATATGGCCATGTCAATCATAATAATAATAATAATAATAATAATAATAATAATAATAATAATAATAATAATAATAATAATAATAATAATAAATGGCATTTATATAGCGCTTTACCCCGTTGTCACAGGCGCTAAGCGCTTTACAGTGATATAAAACAAAACATATTACAGTGAGACAAGTGTGAAGGAAACGTGATACGAATTCAATTTAACAACAACAAAATATGAAAATAATATTGCAACATTATGACGTAAAAAGATAAAACTTTAAGCGAGATTTGAACGTTGTCAACGAATCCGAGCATCTCACGTGTGATGGGAGAGAGTTCCAAAAATGGGGGGCCGAAAATTGAAAAGATTGTTCACCTATTTTACGCAATGGCTTAGGTTTGACAAGGATTGATTGGTCATTGCTTGACCTCAAGTTTCTATTGGGGACATATATGTTTAGAAGGTCTTTAATATAGGAGGGACTGTTCGTACTCAGGGATTTGTAGACAACAGTACAAATCTTATAGGCAACTCTTTTTTCCACAGGAAGCCAATGTAACTCACGGAGAAGAAGAGTTGCTGACGGGTATTTTTTGTTATTGCGTACAATGAGCCTGGCTGCCTTATTTTGAGCAACCTGAAGTTTGCTAATTTTGTCTTTAGCTAAATTCTCCCAAAGGGAGTTACAATAGTCCAATTTAGATAAAACAAGGGAATTAATTAAAAGTTCTGCTATATGCTTCGGTATTAAATTACGAATTTTGCTTATTTTTTTTCATTTCTATGTACATAGATTGTATGGTGTTATTCACGTGGCTTGTCATGGAAAGATCTTTATCAATGATGACGCCAAGGTTTTTTGCATTATTTGAAAATTCTATTGTACTATTTCCGAGAGTAATAGGTGATTTATTTGCCTGTTTAAGGATACTCGGTCTTCCACACATTAAAATCTCAGTTTTACTATCATTTAATTTTAACTTATTGTGGTACATCCAAGATTTAATCTCATTAAAACAGCTCGTAATTCGTTGTATTAAGAACTGTAAATTACTAAGGGGTGCGTATATATTTGCGTATCATCTGCATAAAGATGATAACAGATTGAATCTGGATATCACACTAGAAAGTGGCTGCATATATACGGTAAAAAGGACAGGGCCAAGAACAGAGCCTTGTGGCACTCCAAAATTTAGTAAAACTTGTTCTGGCTGAACACCATTCACCACGACAGTCTGCCATCGATCCTGTCAATATGGTGTAAACCATTTAAGGGCAATTCCTTTTATGCCGAACGTATTTTCTAGTCTTCTTAACAAAATGTCATGGTCAATGGTGTCAAATGCAGCTGAAAGATCTAAAAGACATAATACATTGATATTGTTAGCATCAGCATTACATAACAAGTCATTAAAGATTTTAAGAAGCGCCGTTTCAGTACTGTGTTGATGTTTGTAGGCTGACTGAAAGGGTTGTTCCAAACTGTTGTTCTTAAGATGAGATGTTAATTGTGTAAGAACTACCTTCTCCAAAAGTTTTGACAAAAAAGGTAAATTTGATACAGGACGGTAATTGTTTAATATATTGTGGTCCAGTGATGGTTTCCTCAGAAGTGGTTTGACGAGGGCACTTTTAAAGCACGATGGAACTTCGCCCGTCAGTATGGATGTATTTATGATTGATGTAATGGATGGTAATAATGTATCGATGGAGCTGGCCAAAAGCTGTGCTGGTAGGGGATCAAGGTCGCAGGATTTAATGGGGGGCTTTTTTACCAACTCGTTTATGAAACTAGGTGAAACTGGTTGGAACTTGTCTAAAGGGGTACCACAGAATGTATTTGTATCTATAAATGGTTCATGCCGATCTAGTTCTGAACGAATGTTATGGATTTTGTCTTTAAAAAAGTTGACAAATGTGTTTGGCAAGTCTCTTTGATTGGTTGTAGATGGTAATGAAGTGCATCTTTCACGTCCAAGTAGATCATTGCAGATGTTAAATAATTGTTTGCAAGATTTAGAAGTTTTGAATTTTGAAAGAAAATACGTGGTCTTTGCCTTTTTTATTGTTGTCTTCCGGGCACGAAATGTGTTCTTGAATAATTCACGATGAATCGTAAGGCCTGATGTTTTCAGCAGTCTTTCTGCTCTCCGACACTTCGTTTTAGCTTCTTTAACGTCCGACGTATACCACGGAGCATACTTGCGGTTAGTGACGGTCCTTGTTTGGAATGGCGCATGTTTGTCAAACGTTTCGATGAGACAACTATTCCACTGGTCTGGAGAAATCATTGAATTTTTAGTAAGTTTTGTTTCTAAATCGCTTCTAAAATTGTCCAAATTAATGCCTTTAATGTTTCTGGTTGATGTGGTGGTGGTTTCTTGGCATGGTTTTGAAACGTCAAGATTGAAAGAAATGAGGGAGTGGTCCTAAAAGGGGAGATAATCGACGATGACGTTGGTTTTTTGGGACTCTGAATTTTCTACAATTACCCAATCTAAAATATGACCAGCAGAGTGGGTTGGCGCTGTTACAATCTGGCACATTTTGTTTTCCGATAAGGACTCGTGTAATTTAGCGGTGTCTGTGACGTTGTCGAAGTGAAAATTAAAGTCGCCGAGTATAATTGAATGGCCAGGACGCGTGTGTTGCAAAGTTAGCATCTCGTTGATTTCCTTCTTAACATCAGGGAATTTTATTTTGTTTTTCTTGTTTGCTGGCGGTCGGTAAATGCAGTTGAAGTTGTATCTTGTATTCTGGAGGGATAATCTAAGATCAATGGCCTCCATTGTTTTGCAGCGCATTTCGAGGATTTCCACATGTTTAGAAAATTTTGTTTTATAAAATACGCCAATGCCATCCCCTCGCTGATCTTTCCTTGGATACAATCTAAATTGGTACCCAGGGGGTGTCATTGCCTTTTCAACTGGGTCGTCTCCAGACTGTGAGAGCCATAATAATAATAATAATAATAATAATAATAATAATAATAATAATAATAATATAATAATAATAATAATAATAATAATAATAATAATAATAATAATAATAATAATAATAATAATACTTTATTGCATCCCAAAAAGGAAATTTTTTTTACAGACGTGTTATAATTTACACAATAAGATAAAAATACAATGGAAATAGGATGTATATATAAAAAAAAGGAGCAGCTCTATAACCAGAGCTGCGCTTTATAATATGAATAATATCAACACTGTAAAATAGTTAAAACTGTCACTATAAATTGAAAATTGAAAAGATTGCAAAACAAATAAATAAATTAATATTTATATTTTTCAAAAGTAAAAATGAGAAATAATTATATAAAATGATTATTGCTTGTTGTTATAAAGCCTAATACTGGACGGCAGAAAAGATTTTCGGTGTCTCTCTGTTTTCGTTGAAATAGAGAAAGGGCGACCACTTCTTTCTGACATAATAATTGATGGTCTTAGTGGATGATACTGGTCATTTAATATTTTAGTTATTTTATTTATACAAAATTTCTCGTATAAAAGATCTACATTGTCAACATCATTTATATAGCGTTTAATGGATTTTTTAATATTTGAATTTATTTTGTTCCTTTCCACTGCTAAGCAATTGCCTCCCCAAGCTGTTATACAAAATGACAAAACACTTTCGATTACTGCTCTATAAAATAATGTGCAGAGGGTTTTATCTATTCTAAACTGAGAGAGTTTTGATAAAAAAATATGTACGTCTGCACATCTTATGCCTAATTAATTTCAAGTGTTCATCCCACTTGAGCCTGTCATCAATCGTTACACCAAGGTATTTGTAGTGAGGAACTCGCTGGACAAATTGGTCCTTTAATTTTAACGGTTCTATCGGTTCCTTCACTCTCCTAAAGTCAATCACTAGCTCCTTTGTCTTGCTTATGTTAAGCTCTAGGTGGTGGGCATCACACCAAGACACAAATCTATCAATTTCTTGCCTATAAGCCACTTCGTTGCCATTTGTTATGAGGCCTTGAAGAGCGGTGTCATCTGCAAACTTTATTAAAGGTACACTCAGGTTTTGACTTCTACAGTCATTCGTGTATATTGTGAATAATACAGGGGACAATACACAACCTTGAGGAGCACCAGTATTTGTAGTTATACAGGAAGATTTGTTTTGTCCTAATTGAACATATTGTGCTCTCTCCGTAAGAAATTCGAGTACCCAAGCAATTATATACTTGTTTAAATTCAGACTAGTCAATTTTTGAACAACCAACTGAGGTTGCATTGTATTGAACGCTGAAGAAAAATCTGCAAAAAGCAATCTGCAATAGCTCCTAGCGTGATCTAGATGCCTGTAGATGTTGTTTGTAAACAGCAAAATGGCATCCTCTACGCCACGTCCTGGTTTGTAAGCAAATTGATGACTATCACTCAATGGCATAAACTGATTCCTAATTTTAACAAGAACAAGTTTTTCTAAAGATTTCATGACTATTGAAGTCAGCGCAACAGGTCTGAGATCGTTCATAGTTTCAAGTTTTTCTTTTTTTGGAACAGGAATAATTTTTGAAGTTTTCCAAATTTCAGGGATCGAAACGCATTGGAGTGACCAGTTAAAAATATGTGTATAAATGGGGGAAAGCTGATGGGCACATTCTTTTAATAGTTTTCCTTTCAATCCATCCGGCCCAGCAGCTTTCCTCTCGTTCAGTTTCGAAAATACCTCAATAGTCATTTCATCTTCCAAAGCCCTGTCTAATTTATGTTTTTCATTTTCAATATCAAATTTGTTTGCTGTGTCGAAACGTGAATAAAATTTATTTAAAGTTTCAATTTCGATATCTTCTGATATAATCGTGGGCTTTGGATTATAGTTAACAGCAGTTTTAAGCCCCCGCCACGTGTCCCGTATATCCCCAGAAGAAAAGCATTTTTCAATTTTATTTTTGTACTTGTCTCTACAACTAGATATTACCCTCTTTATCTCTTTTTGTTTTGTTTTCAGATCTTTTTTGTTTCCACTAGTATAGAGAGTTTTCTTTTGGTTCAATAAAAGTTTTAGATCTTTTGTTATCCAAGGCTTGTTGTTAGGATAATATTTTATTTCTTTTTTACAAGACACTAGCTGTTCACAGAATTTTAAATACTCACTCACACAGTCATTCAGGTCATCCACACTATCACATGATTCGATAAAAACATTCCAGTCAGTGCATTCAAAACAACCACGCAAATCTTCACACACACTTCCGTTCCAGATCTGTACACTTTTCTTTACTGGTTTTACACGTTTAAAAACAGGGCGGTAGGTGGGGAGTAGCAAGAGCATGCAGTGGTCAGATAAACCTAATGGGGCACGGGGTAAACATTTATAACTATTTTTAATATTACACAGGAATAAATCTAATGTTTTTTTGTCCCTTGTCTCGCAGTCCACGTATTGATGAAGTCCCGGGAGAGTAAAATCGTTACATTGGTTAAAATCGACAGTGACGATCAATACGGCATCGGGTGACTTAATTTGAATGTCCTGTATTTCTTTCCTCAAAATATTTTTCGCTGTGGTGTTGTCTGATGATGGTGAAATGTAGACGTTGATGATGATGACATGTGTATATTCCCGGGGTAGATAATATGGTCGTGACGAAACAGTAATAAATTCAATATAGTCGTCACAATACATTTTCTTTATATGACAGTTATTGGGGTGGCACCATTTGTTGTTAATATATGTGCACACCCCACCCCAGTTCGTTTATTTACATTAGTCCGATCTCCTCGAAATAGTGAATATTGTTCAATATTAAAACATGATGATGGTATGTGAGGAGAAAGCCAAGTCTCTGTTAACGATATTATGGAGGCTTGACGATAGTCACTATTAAAACGACACAGTGAAAACAGTTCATCAATTTTATTTTTCAGTGATCTTACCCTCCTTCCGCACTAGGACAAAACTGTCCCGGGACAAATTTGTCCTGTCCCACTGGAGAAAACTTCTATTCAAAAGGGGTTCCGCACTAGGACAGGACTGTCCCAGGACACACCTGCGCGAATGCATTATTTTTTTTTTTACAAGATTCAAAAGTTTATTTGTAGGCAATTGCAACTCTAATAATTCACATTTTATGAATCAACATAAGATACGACATGGCGATAATGATTTTTTACACTGTACAATGGCATTTGTTTACATAAGATTTATATAATCATGAAATATTCTTATAGCAAGAGTAATATTATTGCTACTACTACTACTACTACTACTACTACTACTACTACTACTACTACTACTACTACTACTACTACTACTACTACTACTACTACACTACCACTACCACTAACTACTACTACTACTACTACTACTACTACTACTACTACTACTACTACTACTACTACCACCACTACTACTACTACTACTACTACTACTACTACTACTACTACTACTACTACTACTACTACTACTACTACTACTACTACTACTAGTAATGGATGAAATAGAGGTTGCATATTTCTGTGCTTTACTACGTGGAAAAAAAGACAAATTGAAAGAGAAAACAATATTGGGTGCATCCTTTGATGACCCAAAGATTGCTCAAGGGTCAATTCCGTAGACTCTATGGTGATCTCCGATCTTATCTTATCTTAAAATGACTTTCTTGGAATCACCTCATTTTACCCAGGTGCAAATGAGTACCAGTTCGCTGATGAAAGTAATCTTGACGGACTAGCATCATTCAAGAGGATAATAGAAAGTCAGCATGCTTCGTACCCGAAAGGCATCAGTTGAGTAAGTCACCTCGCCTAGCTCAATTTGCGGCGTTGCACTGCGGTTGACGCCTGGGTTATACCTCGTCCTAGCTAAATTTTCGGCGCTGCATTGCGGCTGACGCCTGGGTTATTCCAGTCTTCCCTTGGAATAGACCCTCGAGAAAAATTTCCCCTATGGGATGAAAAAGGGAATTTTATTTTTTTAAAGTTTAAACTGTTATCTGTCTGCTCAACGCTACAGATACATGGATAAATTCCGGATTTATAAGCTTAGGAGGTAAGATGGCCCATGGTTAGCGCGTTGTACTCTGGACTCAGAGGTTCTGTGTTCGATTCCGACCGAAGCCAATTTGTACTTTCTAGAGCAAGAAAATTTACTCCAATCACTCACTCCATTCAGGTGTAAAAGGGTACCTGTCAAGCTGGGATAGTAATCTGCGATAGACTACAGACTAGCGTCCTGTTCAAAGGTTTTCAAACAAATACGTTAATTGTCCGCTTCACGCTATTGAAACCGGAATAACTCCTGCACCATTGGCTACAAGGCTCTAAAGGACTTAATTTATTTTGCAATGAGTCCAAGTGGCTCAGAAGGACTTACTTAAAAATATTTTCATTGAGAATTCCCGAAATAAATAACGATAAAGATAATTGATCCCACAAGTTACCGAATAGATGTGCGACCGGTTTTAGACACGTTACTGCTGTGTCACAAAGTGTGACACTTCTTAAATTATATTTATAAACATACGTTTTTAAATTGCCGAAAATGTTTATGTTGTTATGCCTTCTGTACGTGGTTTCATCACATAGAATTATTTTTTGAATTGTTCTTGCTTTTTTATTTTCAGAATTGAAATAAATAAATAAATTATAACTGTGAAATTGAATGTAAGCTTCAGTTTAATATACGAAAACAGATAAAATGGACGTTTCGGGTTTCCCCTTCATCAACAACACATGATAAATTAAAAACTACAGACGAATGAGATAATGTGGTAGTGGCGTTGTTAAGATGCATAAACAAAAACATTGATGGGCAGGAAATTGTATGCTACTTTGTGAGGAAGCGCGAATTAAAACAGAGCAATATAAATTTATAAAAGGTGCGTACTTAATTATGTCAAAAGAGGGGAGGCGGGAAGAAACTGTGTAATGCAGTATAGAAAGTGAACTAAAATAAAGTGTGGACTATTGTTGGAAAATAAATACAATGGAATTGGAAAAAATACAAAATATAAGGGATGTAGGTAATAATATATTAGTGGCATTAGCCGCAGCAGAAGCAACAGTAGTAGTAGTAGTGTAGTAGTAGTAGTAGTAGTAGTATAGTAGTAGTATGTAGTAGTAGTAGTAGTAGTAGTAGTAGTAGTAGTAGTAGTAGTAGTAGGGATGCAGAAAATAAAGACAGGCATTTCAATTTTGACACGGCGCCGCCAAGTCTGGGACTTTTTTGTCCTAGTGCGGAAGTCTGCTATATGTTTCTACTATCACAAACGATATGAACACGGGACTGGGACAGTCCTGTCCCGTTGATTTTGTAGCATTTCACAACGGCTTGGGACACAACGGGACGGTTTTGTCCCGTCCCAATAGGTGCGGTAGATTTCTCTAAATTCTATATGTTACAGATTTGGGACAGGACTGTCCCAGGACAGTCCTGTCCTAGTGCGGAAGAGGGTTAAACCCTCTTCCGCACTAGGACAGGACTGTTACATTACCTGTCACTACACAGGGTAAAAATGGACGAAAAGGCCGTCTGTTAAATGTTGTTTTTATTCCTCCTTTTCTCCCCCTCTTTCTTACTTTAATAAACGATGTGTCAATAATGGGTGGTGGGGGTGACACGGGTTGGAGGGATCGGAGAGTCTCTGGAGTATAAGTTATCGATAGGCTTTTGGCAGCAAAATTACAGGCTAAAACACCATTTATGCTTATAAATATACTAATAAATATAAAAATCAGGAACAATATATACTTCACATCCATTTTGAATAAAAATTAGGCGTAAATTCCGACGATTGAATGATAAATGAATAAAAATATGTGTAGAAAATAGGTAAACATTCACAACACGTCTGTTGTCGCCGGAAGCCAGCGCCATGTCTCTACTATAAATAATATGTCGAAGTTCTTCTCCGTTAATAAATCGTTTAATTCTTCGGTTTTGTTACGGCAGGACTGTGCATTTAGAAGACCAATAACAATGTTATTGTTGTCGCTTGTGAAACTGTTTGTGGTCGGTACTGTTACAAGTGTTGGTGGTGGACGGGGGTTTGTGTGGGGGCGGGGTGGACGACGAGTTGTTACCATTGAGATGTTGTGTTGTTTCCGTTTGCCTCCCCGAGGCCTGTTCTTATTAATATTATTGTAAAAAATCGGATCACTAGAGTTAAAAATCACAGCTGGAATGTGACGTGGTTTACGTTTACCGCCTCGAGGCCTGTTGTAAAAATCAGATGTTGAATAAAAGTGTTCACAATTATTAAAATAATGGTGGTGGTAAATCACGGCTAAAAATAAGGTGAACAATGTTTGTATGAGAGCGGCGGCCATTAAGTGACTGTGTAAAAATCTTTTAAAACTTACAGTTTCCATGATAAAATAATGAATTATACAGCAGTCCTTTCTTAGGAATTGATAAATACTATACAATATGAAACATTATGTTTTAACGAGTACAGCGGTAAAAATGTCCAGGTATCAATATGTAGAAATCACAAAACAATTAAAATACACCAGAGCACACAACGACACGTCTTGCCTGTTAGGCGTGTTTACAATATTTAATTAATTAGTTATTAATATTTTCATTATCTTTCAATAATCGGTCAATTAAAGATATACCATTATTTAGGTATCGAAAAATATATGGGGGTCAAAAATCAAAATGAATCGTAACTTCATGTAGACATCCTTTGATGATATAAGTCTACCCTTTGGTGTCTGCAGTAGCGTGTTCGTTTTCTACGGTCACTCATGGCTAAACTCCATCCAGAAATAATTTCATAGGTCCGTTCATCACCATATTTCAAACTTTTGTCTCGTGAGTTCTTAAGTTTTTTGATCCAAGAACGATTGGCTATTGAGAATCTTGACCCTTCAACGATTGGTCGTTCTGACAGCTCAAGTGCCAACTATGCACTGAGTTATCGCTGAAGCTTTAGAAGACGGTCATCGGATTGTTTCGTCACAATCACTACCTTGATGAATATATTAACCAGTCATGGCTGATAGGTAAAAAAGCCTCCTTGAGATCTAAGCAATGATAATCAAGAAAATCAGCCGATAAATAAAAACGTTGCTTAAAAAAAGCTAAAATAAACAAAAGCAATTTTAAAAATCAAATTTATTCGTAAAACAGTTGGTTTTCAACCGATTTTTCTGAAATAAAGACCAATGTTCTTTTTTTCAAGCTGATTTCAGCAATGCGACTTTCAAATTCCTCACAATTATATTTTTTCTTTTAGATTTTAGCTATTAGACTTTGCATAAAGTCACGGAATCCCTTGACGGCTCGTCGCGTCCAACAGTTTGACCGGCCAGGTTAGAATAGACGGTGGACATCTTTTATGAGGTTTATGAGGTATTTAATACACCATTATGCCTAAAATAACGGAGTGGGAGTTTTAATCGACAACACAAGATTATTTTCATGACACTATTATTGTTTCTATGATAAACTATTTTGTTTTGGTCTACCCAATATGGCGGGGAGCTCCACCCACTGGCATCAACTTTGCGACTGAGCGAGCGAAGCAGATTACCTTCCATACATACATTGTTATTCTAAATGTATCGACCCGGCTTTTAAGAATGTAAACAGGCTGATACGTATCGCCGACTTTTAGGGGCAATAAACATTATATTCTATTTTTACTTTTTTTCTTTCCTCGCCAGTATAAAATGGCGTTGCATGCCTGATGGCCCCCAATTATTCGCATTGGTGTTCAGTGTCGCTAAGGTATGTGCAATTATTTACATTTACTGTCCAGAAATATTTGTGAATAGATACATCCTTATCACAGTCTCCGTTTATACAAAGTAAGCGAACAAGTTTAATGATAAATAAATGCATCATCTTGGCAAAAAGTTTCATTCCTCGGACTTTGCAAAGAGGTCATTTATATCGATCGATATTTTGAAGGACAATTTTTCAGGCCAAAATTTTAAACGGACGTGTTTTTTTTCAGAGTACAACTGAACACGTTAACACGTACACAATTTTGACAAGTGAATTCTGCCAGATTTAATGTTGAACCAGCTATCCAATAACTTCATTGTGGACATGGACATTCAATTTAATAGAGGTCTTTTTTGGTTGGGCCTGGCATTCTGTGAATTAAATGGTGATTAAATAGATAGCTTTATAATGCTATATGCGCCGTAGCTAAGTTGTATCCTGTTATCTTCCCCGAGACAATGTTTAAATTGCCCACTTTGTGGCGCTGCACTATCACGGCAGACTCCTGGGTTATCAGTGCATTAACAAAATTGAAATAATTCCTCAACACTAATTTGTTCATTTGGAGTAATAGACGAGTTTTTCTTTATCTGTAAACTTTTGACATATATGCAACTTATATGCATCTTACGCCTAACATCTTTGCAGTCCTTTCTATTAAAATACCGATTTTCTCCCCTCAATTTCCACACGACTTTAAAAGCACACAAGACGATAGAGAATAAAAATTTCGCGTCGGCGATGGGGGCTCGAACCCGCGACCTTACTGGTACGACAACTGGAGGGTTCGAGCCTGGGAGTTGTCGTATCAGTAATGTCAAACGACATTGCATTTTATTGACCTCATACTGGGACAAAGTATTCTGCTGCAAAGTAAAAATGTTTTAAATGTTTTAAATCCGAAGAATGGAATTTTTGACATGTTTGAAAAGTTGAATTAATCGATATATAATATGAAGTTGAAGTTTTTCTGCTCAAATTATGAGAAAGATGTTTTGTCAATGTACTGCAGATCTTTTGATCTTAAGCAGATTTGAAGATTTGGTAGAATTATATTGTAATATTATGTTGCGTAAAAAACAGCGTTAGATCTATACTCGTAGATAAATAGACATATGGATGTTTATATGGATATGGATCGATGGATAGATATATAGGTGGATAGATAGATAGATAGATAGATAGATGGATGCAAAGATTGGTAGATAGATAAAATAAAGATGGGCAGAGAGAGCGTATGCACGTAAATGGATGAGATATATATTAGGTTAATGGTTAGATAACTAGGCGGAGAAAGAGAGAGAGAGAGAGAGAGAGAGAGAGAGAGAGAGAGAGAGAGAGAGAGAGAGAGAGAGAGAGAGAGAGAGAGAGAGGGAACGCTAGATAAAAAAAAGACTGTCGTGTTTTTGCATGGCTTGTCAGGCATAATATTTTTCCTCATGATTAAGAGTCTCGCTCCAACGTTGTGGACTTTTCACATTCCATTTATAAAAGGGGGGAGTTACCAGCATTGCGCCCATCGCCCTTAAGTGAGATGGCTGAATGATAACAGCATTGCATTTACAATTTACTGGACGATCCAGTTTTGGGCCCCGCTGTTGGCTTCTTGATTTTTGCAATCGTTCAATAACATTTTTATTCAACGCGTTCAAAGCATTATTCAACGATTACGTATTTACTAAGAAATGATAAGATTTTTCAATGAGAGGGATGGAAAAATATTAATATTTTCACTATCTTTCAATAATCGGTCAATTAAAGATATACCATTATTTAGGTATCGAAAAATATATGGGGGTCAAAAATCAAAAGGAATCGTAACTTCTAAACAATTCCATATATTGTGAAAAGCCCAGATATTGACCTGCTTTATATGTTAATGAAAAAGAGATCAAAATTTGTTGAATAGTTTTTACATAAGAGCATTTTATCTCCACATGTCTTGCAAAAACCCAATTATGAGAAAATTACAAAAAAAATAAATATAATAATAAAATTTGAAACAGAGAAAATAAGTGAAATTAGGCAGATACTGCGTTAACTTTACAACCTCCCTTCTCCTCTTAACATTTTCTTGCGCAGCATGCTCAGCCCTATCCAACCTCTTTTAAACCCTCCCCCCTAAAACTTCTGAAATGTATGACTGTGCACCCAATCCCATCTAAAATATCCTATTTCCTAACAATCTAATATTACACCCCTCCACACCTAACAAACAAGCTATGGCATATACTTTTTTTTAACCTGACCACAGATGCTTAGGGCACTCGAGCCAAATCATGCTGTGGAGTTACTAATTTGCGTTGACTCACACAAACCAAGAAGGATCTCTCTAACAAGACTTCGAAGCTCTATACAAATGTACAAATGTTGATGAAGAGAGCACTGTTGTTAATGTCGTCGCACGTGAGAGAACGAAGACGCTACCTTCGCAATAATAGCATTGAACCGTTGAAGACTTGCTGATTTTAACCATACCAAATAATATGCCTTGATTTAATAATAATATGATTGAGAACAAGGACGTTGTCAATGCAATTTTCCATCTTTGTTTACGGATCTTTTGATTTGTCTTCTACCCCTGTCCTCATCATCATTTTATCTAGGCATTTTTGAGGCTACAAAGATCAATATCAAGACGGTACATATTAAATCAAATTCATAACTCGAAAAAAAATTGGATGGAAAAATTAATTTTGACCTCATATTTCACTTATTTTTGCCATATCTTTCCCCTAAATGAGCCTCATCTTTGCAAAAACACCCTCAAACCTGGGACTGATATTTGACTCGGGTTTCATTGGACGTCGATTCAATGCTTCTCCTTTTCTATGAATCAGTCAAGTCTTTAAAATGATATAAAGATGACAAGGGATTGAATGATCGACAAATCTTTTGTGTATTTCAGGTCAAGGATTTGAGCTGGGGTTTCTGACATCAGGAAAACATGGATTTTAAATCGTAAGTTGAGACAAATCTGAACATTCTAATCATCATCATCATCATCATCATCATCATCATCATCATCATCATCATCATCATCATCATCATCGTCGTCGTCGTCGTCATCATCATCATCATCATCATCATCAACATCAACATCATCATCATCATCATCATCATCATCATCATCATCATCATCAGCAGCAGCAGCAGCAGCAGCAGTATCATCATCATCATCATCATCGTCATTATCATCATCGTCACCATCATCATCGTCATCATCATCATCATCATCATCATCATCATCATCATCATCATCAGTAGTATCATCATTATCATCATTTTGTATCTGATTTTTTTACGCATCAGATCTCTGAAAATTGTGCTTTACATTAAACAATTCCATTCCACATTCTAGACGCTCCCAAAGAGCCATCGTGATCTCCATCATCCTGGGATGTTTGTTGGTCAGCGTTGCTATCATCTTTGCTGTAGTCTGGATTACCAACGACGACGACGACGACTGTAAATCTCCAAGTAAAGTAATTCATTATAAATCAGGAACAGGCTCGTATAAATATGCAACCGTGGCTTCAGAGGACAAAGTTTGTTCTGATATAGGAAAGTAAGTAAAACTGGCCTCTTTCCCTTTTAATAATACATAAAAGCGAAATATTATTACTTTTAAATGGACTGGTAGTTCAATTGATTATCTGTCTATCTTTCTATTTATATATCAAGCCATTCACATATAGTTCACATCTCTATTTATTTGTCTATCAATTCATTAATAATTATCTATTTTTTATTCTAGTTGATTTATCAACAAATCAAGTATCCACCATATTCATGTTTAAGAAGAAAAGTCATGACATTACACCTTCTACTCTTCCGGTTCCAAAATCATTGGAAGTGTGTATTTAAACCAGTCTTCTGAAGGAGCACTAATAATGAATAGGCTGCATATTGAATCATAATAAGGTGACATAACTCTTTTAGTAGCAGGATGTATAGGCAAAATCTAAGGGTAACGGAACGTAAAAGAGCGAGGATGGATGATCTTAATTGATGACCAGCATATATCTATTTAGACTAGAAAATATGACGCCAACACTTTGAAACCAGAAAATCATTTGCACCAGGTATGTATTCAGTCCTCCTGAAGAGTTCTTTTACATTTCCAATGAGATAGGAACCGGTTTTTTGATACGGCACTTTCGTGTCCTATTTCTACAAATATTACATCATAATACAGCTAAGAAAATCAAACAGAGTTGCACGGAAAACAAGAATCGAGTATCCGTTGTGGTCAGATAAAATGCAATATCTTTTTTTCTATCAATTATCCAAACTCGAAAACAAATTAGAAAAGAAAATATGACTCATGACTAATACACGTATATGCTTTTCAAATTAACTCAATTTTCAAGAAAATGCGACTTATCACGCCCATTCATGGAGCCACAGATATATTTATTTAAACACAAACTATTTTTCAACATTATAATTTCAGTGAGATACTTGCCAGAATGCGTGGAAATGCAGTTGACGCTACAGTGGCAACACTGCTTTGTAATGGTCTCCTACATTCACAGAGCTCTGGTATCGGTGGGGGAGCTTTCTTTGTCATCTATGACAAGTAAGTAAGGAATTTCTAGAGACTTGGTAAAGTGGTGTATAAGACTAAATGTGCGGTCTAGTGGTATGATACTCGCTATCGGATCGGAAGGTCTTGGTTTCGAGCCTCGCTCGGCGCATAGTTGAGTCCATGGAAAAGGCTCTTTACTCACATTCTCTCACCGTACTCAGGTGTAAAATGAGTACCTGGCCGTTAACAGCGTTGTCTCTGTCCGAAAAAATTGTACTTTAGCCTAACAGGCGTCATATCCCGTCCTAAATGTTAAATGTTGTTGTTGGCCAGGGACCTGTAGGAAAGCGCTTTGAGCACGTTTAGTGGATATTGCACTATATAAAAGCTCAATCTTTAATTTTAAAATGGATTAGGGAAGTAGGGTGGGGAGGGGCGGGCTCAACGTTTCCTTTGTACTCAAAAGTTGTGGCATTGAGCAAGTCATCTCCCTTGGCTCACTTTGCATTAGATACTTCAGGTAATCTCAAACTTCCATAATCATTTGTCAGATGAGGATTCAGCAAAAATAATGGAATGTGTATTTTATAAAGATATAAGTACCTTTTTCCATTTAAAAAATGGTATGAATATCGTAATGCCAGACATATTTGAAAATACTTTATTTATAAACAACTCATTTAAAATATCTCTTTTTCAAACCATTCTGACACTCCATCGTACTTTCAGTAAGGTGTGTAAAAAGGCGGGGGTCCCGGTAGCTCAGTTGGTAGAGCACTCGCTTCACACGCAAAGGGACCGAGATCGATCCCGGGTGCAGTCGAGATATTTTTCTGACCCCCTGTCTACATAGCAGTGAATGGGAAGCTGGGTCTGTTTGACCTGGCGGGAAGTACTTGCAATAGCTAGCGTCCTATCAAAAGGATATCAAGCAATTGCTAGTGTACGCTTCACTCTATAGAGTTCGGGATAAACTCCCGCTTCATGGGCCCAATGGCTCTTAAGGACTGAAGGACTACACAAGAAGGCCGTGCAAGTATGGTATGAATTCTAACCGATCTAACAATCTTTTACAGTATAAATACCAATGGTATTTCTTGTTACATTAAATGTAACCGGTGCATGAGTATGACCTTGTGAGATGTAATCGAAGCGACCGCTGCAAAATAAGAAGGAAGAAGAAAACCCAAGCGGAATGAAGATATTATATGGTATTGTTCGGACAAACTATAGGAAAACCTACATATCGGATTATCTCTTTCTCACGATAGAAAGCTCAACTTTGTGCGAGGTATAAATTAGGTTAGGATACTCTTGTTCTCAATCACAATATTGAACATTCTCTTCGAGGTCCTTATGGACGGTAGGATTTCCACAGGCATTGTCGAAACTTAATTTATATGAATGGTAATACTTCTTAAAGTAGTCATTCGGAGGCTCATGAGGCAAACGTTCAACCCGGTTTTCGTAGCGCTAAAGGAATAACAGCATTTGTTAGCTATCCTCTGGACATGCCGCTAGTCTAGTAGGTCGGAGAAAAAAATAAATCCCTACTGTACTTTTGCGTGTGAGGCGAAAGGTCTACCAACTGAGCAATCTGGATCTCCCTCTCTATAATGAATTGAATGAAAACAATTATCTGTATTGTATTTCCAGGAAACAGGGCTGGTTTGCAATAAATGCCAGAGAGACAGCTCCAGCCGGTGCCACCAAAAACATGTTTGCCAAAGAGGAAGACAGAATCAAATCTCAACTAGGTTGGTTAAAAATGTATCATGCATTGATCTCTGACCCATACCTGTTTCTATTGCTCATGTGGTCGTTAACTCGATTTATTCACATGAAAAAGCAATTGTTTCGATCGCTGGTCGATTCAAGAGTTTTCTTGACCCCTTTGTCCACACAGCAGAGAACGTTTAATTCAATGGTTGTCAAACTGGGGCCCGCATGTCGTTTGGGGGGATTGGTCAATGTTACTTCAAAGTTTCAAAGTTTATTCAATCTTAGGCTTTCGCAAATAAATCACACAATTTGATGACAACATACATGAAAGTGGAAAAAAATGGTAAATGGAATCAAAAAATAAACTGATACCATTAATAACCACACAAAAAATACAACAATCGTAATACCACCAATACGTACAATAGTAATAATAATAATAATAATAATAATAATAATAATAATAATAATAATAATAATAATAATAATAATAATTTAAAAAACTAATAACAATAATAACAATAATAATAACAATAATAATAATGATAATAATAATGATAATAATAATAATAATAATAATAAATAATAATAATAATAATAATAATAATAATAATAATAATAATAATAGTAATAATGATAATAATAATAATTAAATAAATAATAATAACAATAACAACAATAATAATATTACCAGCATTATTACTACCACCACCACCACCATTACCATTATCACTACCACCATCACCATCATAATAACGTTTACTATCTGCTTACTACCCGTCTCCAACCCTCCAGTTCCTTTTCCGCCCCAGCTTTTGAAACCATTCAAAAGTACTACGTCATCCTCATACCTCATGTTCTATGGTGCCTCTCGCCGACTATAGATATTCGCCATACCCTGCAATTTCTAAGCTGGCTCTCAGAGTATTAGTAATTTGTTGATTCCGGGATCGTGGATAGCTCTTAGGGTAGAGTCACGCTCTCCCCGGCCAGGCGGAGTTGTCGTACCAGTAGGGTCGCGGGTTCGAGCCCCCATCACCGCCGCGAAATTTTTATTCTCTATTGTCTTCTGGCACTTTCCTACTCACTTCATTTCTTGTTGTTATCAACAATAGTGTCTGCTCCATTCACTTTTCTGAAGTAAAAGAACCGGTCTCATTACCGGATCGAGCTCATGCTTTTTTTTTTACTAACCCGTATCAATCAATTCAGTATGGTTGCTATAGGGAACACTTTTGGAAGATGTTTTAAAGTGCAGGAAGCTGCATTCATGGTATATTTTTTTAAAAATCAGTTATTACATACCGCAATGTTCAATTACTTTTGCATAAATGGCTTTACAAGGGACATCAACACTTAACATGAAGAATAAGATGTAGCACCAGTAAGGCTCTATGAGACAGATTACACCTGAATGCGGCGGAGAATGTGATTAAAGAGCATTCCCAAGGATTCAAAGAAATAATTTATCTTTCTTTACTTTAAGAATCGAATACATAGAGAGGATGTTCACTTTGATGAAGTTCCGCATTCGTATCAGATGAACCACGATAAGACCCATAAAATGTTTCTTTATTTTAATAATAAATCATATTATGGTTTTTGATTGTGATTTAATTATTCTGCCATACCCTGAAAATGTTTGTTTGTTGTTGGTTTTTAAGGGTTTTATTGCGCTTGCAACACATTAAGGTTATATCTGTGCCAGCAAAAAGGAAGAAAGTTTGATAGTAAAAAGTTCTAGAATTACAATTAAAGCACCAAAGAAAAGGAAGATGAAGGGGAATTGATTTAAATAGGGAACAGATGGAGATTCCAAGCGCACATTATCAATGTATTTAGTTTCAGATCACCTAAAAGTCTCGTCCAGACACAAGCATAGGTCCGCACTAATAGGAACACACTCAAATGTTTACAAATCACATATAATATGTAAACAATACATGATAAAGTGCATAACAGAGAGATGATGTACAAGACAAAAAAAAATAATCTCCCAAAACTCTAACTGTACATTCGACTGTTTCCCTCCCAGCTAGGGCATCCGACCAGGGCCAGGACAAAACCAAGTAATCTCATCCCAAGACAAAGACAGAGGGCAATGTTGGAAAATTAATAGGGGGATAAAAGGCACAGTAAGTGCCTCCCTGTCCACTATGGGAGGTCAGGAATTCCACCCAGGACCGTAACATTAATACAAATGAACTGGAACCAAGGAAATGGTTGGCCTGGTATAACTAGCTTGTTTTAATAACGTGAATATTCTATCTAGCTTATTTTACATATTATCTTACTTTTCAAGGTGGTTTGGCCGTAGGAATACCTGGGGAAGTGAAAGGCTTGTATGAAGTCCACAAGAAGTTTGGATCTGTGGATTGGAAGACATTAGTTCAACCGACATATGAGCTTGCCAAAGACGGCTTTCGCCAAAATTACTTCGTTCATGAACAAGTGGTCTTACTGAAAAATAGAACAGGATTTGAGTAAGCTTCTTCTTCTTCTTCTTCTTCTTCTTCTTCTTCTTCTTCTTCTTCTTCTTCTTCTTCTTCTTCTTCTTCTTCTTCTTCTACAACAACAACAACAACAACAACAACAAGAACAACAGCAGCAACGCCTCCTCCGCCTCCCCCTCCTCCTCCTCCTACTACTACTACTACAACTACTACTACTACTATTACTACTACTACTACTACTACTACTACTACTACTACTACTACTACTACTAGTACTACTACTACTACTATTATTATTATTATATAACTACTACTACTTCTTTTCGCTCCTTTTCCTCTACCTCCTCCTCCTTCTCCTCTTCCTCTTTCTCCTCCTCCTGCTCCTCCTCCGCCACCTCCTCTACTCCTTCTCCACCACCTACTCTTCCTCTATTGTACTGAGATCAGTTCATGAAGCATTTTCTCACTGAGCTCCTAACAACCAAATTAATCTCTCATTTCTCCATTTGTGCTTTTGGTTTTTACGTACATCAACCTGGGTTCATATCTTACCAAACTATTTATATCATATTACCGATTTTTTTCTTCATTGTTGTGTTTTGGACAAGTTTGAGCCTTTTACGTGTTTGTTCGTTTTGAAGCAGTCATAATTTTAATACTCACCATTCAATGCTTTTATTGTAAAAATACCAATTAGAATGGAACGGTAATAATCAGAATAGTCAGCAAACACAAAGCAACATGATAGAGGGAGAATCAAGAGAAAACAAAAGCATTTTTGTGTAATTGCTGGTAGATTCAGCAAATCAGAGATCCGGGAAAATAATATAAATGTAATAGCACGATGGACAGATAACAAGGAAAAACAACACGAGCCTGAAAGTAAATATAAGATTAAACAGACTCATCATTCAATCAATATGGTTGTGAGTCATGAACAATTCATGACAGGAAAAGAATCGCCACAGAAGAATAATGCAAATCTCCCACACTTGGCACAGAACAATAGTGAAAACAAGAACTATTTTTTATGCATTTACTGCCTATAATAAACTCTTTTATCAAACGTAGAGAAAAAATTCCCATGGTGTGAGCTTGTTATCCGATATGATGGGTTATAGGACAATAATCCCAAAACATGAACTGCTAAAGAAAGGTGCTAAAGAATGAACAAGCAGCATTTAAAAGAATAATTGTGTCTTGCCTCTCCCGCAAGTCCCTACAACGACAACATAATCACGAGTCTGATTGATTAAATGATTCAATTACTGATTGATGAATTTTGGATATCAATAATATAATACAAGGAAATATATTTGGCTACTGCTCACCGGGACTGAGATCCTGTCTATGCATATCAAATGTGTATTAAAATTTTACACGTTGCTTAAAGTTCAGCCTGCAGTTTACTTTTAGCAACACGAAATGGTAAAAGTTGCATTTAGCAGTGCTGAATATGGCGGTGGCGTAATATTAAAAAGAAACCACTCCTTAAAGTACATCAAAGCTTACGTACTTGAAACATTTCAGATTCTTTCTTGATGACAAAGGCGAACCTCTGCCAGTGGGGAGCCTAATCAAAATCCCCAAACTTGCTAAAACGTTTGAGATTCTCCGAGACGACCCCATGTCTTTTTACACCGGTGATTTGGCTAAGGATATTGCACAGGATATCCAGGATGCAGGTAAGAAATTCGGATTTTGACATTTATGACTCACATTCGTATAACGGTGTAATATCGGGCGAATTTGGATGTTCAAAATTGAATGTTTAGCCAGAGATCGATACGAGATTATGACGAAATCTATCGTGTTATGTAAGAAGAATATACCCATGTTCTTTAAGTGACGGCTATTATTTCTGATGATTTTAACCTTAACCAGTTAACTGCCGTACTCTGGAAAAAACTCGTATTTAAAAATTTGGCCATAAAACTCGGCCTTCAAATATCAGTCGATCTAAATGACTCTCATCTTAGGAAAATCTATAAATCTGGGACTTCGACGAATTTTCTGGCCAAATTTTTAAATACGTGTATTTCTAGAGCACGGTAGTTAACTGGTTAAATTCTGTTTTGGGTATCTGCTGTAACCCGACACGCTCTATGTATTATCATCATCCATAGTGGCTTGTGCTCTTGAGCATGTTGCGGGTCAGCTGTCTCCACCTATCACGATCCTCTGTGGTCTCGTGAAGTCTGCGTTGTTTTTAAAATCACTTTTGGCCATTTTAGGTTATTCAACTATGTCATTCTCTGTCTTCCTCTAGCTCTCTTTCCTTCGATCATCCCAGATGTTACCAACTTTTCTATTCCATCTCTTCTCCACAGTTGTCCCAGCAATTGAAAATGCCTCTTTCTGATGGTCTATCAGTAATCTTCCTTTTCTCACCTTTGCCAGCACTTCCTCGTTCGTATACTTATCTGTCGATGATACCCTCTACTATACATCCATATCTAGGGCATTTTATGTTAAGCGTCCAAGTTTTACAGCCTTATAAAAGGGAACTTATAAAATATGTTTCCATTACTTTCAATCTGGTCTTCAACTTTAGGCGTTGTTTGACACAACTGGACGCAAATACATCTTTTACTGTTGCTATTCTTTGTTTTATATCCTCTATGTCTCGCGTCATGAGTAATGATAGTACCTAAAGATTTAAATTTCTTTACTTGTTTGATGGACTCTCCTTTACTTGACAAGCCAAAGGCCACGTTGTTGTCATTATTTGAGACTACAATGCAGTGGGTTTTCTTAACATTTAGTTTCACGCCCATCTCTTCACTTTTGCTAACCAGTATATCTAAAATTTTCTGCACTTTTTCTGGAGAGTAGGCCATCAGAGTGCCATCGTTTGCGTATCTTATGTTATTCATATTCTGCCCGCCAACGACGGCGCCTTTCATATTGCAGTGGGTGTCTTGATGTAGACAGAAATGGATTCAAGAGATGAATCTTATTCATATTCAGAAGGTGATGAAGCAATAATATGTTTATATGGGTATACAGAAACTATGGATCTTTATATTGGCTCTCTATCGTTGAATTGGCACTCAATTTCACAAAGGCCTCCACACCTCACCTCATTCTCCTGACAGAGGAGGTCGTAGACGAGACAAAAGAGATAATTTTCCAGTAAGAGCCCTTCATCCAGATCTGTATTCAGCTTTCCTCATTAGTGAGCTATCATGGCTACTTATGGTAACATTTTAAACTCAAGTAAAGTGTATTATATGGTATTGTTCCGTCAACATTATTTAACTTTATAGCAGGATGTGCTGACAAGTGAGATGCTACAATTACTGATTATGTCAGTGTTACTAACGACACAGAGACAAACATATTTTCATTATGCCAAGAAATAATTTCCTTAGCATCCAATGGTGAAAAACACGTCCAAATGTGTCCCCTAATCTAGCCGTTTTCTACGTTACTGGCTCAAGCGAATTGTTCGGTCTTCCCATTCGTTTAAGATCAAACTACCAAGCAAGAATTTGGTGAATTAGTCTTCACAAAAATTTGAAGCCTTTCTCCTGATCGCAGATAGGAGTAGTTTACAGAAACTCGGGCTGCTGGGATAAGTGTGTCATATTTAAATATTTTTGCTCCATACAATTCATGAGCGCTATAGCACCATCCCACTTGAGGAGAGAGGATGCAACACAGAAATGGATATCCAGAGCTGAAGAAGATAGTGGAACTCCTCTGCAAACCATATATACAAAATTGCGCCCCCAACATCAAGACTAAAATCTCGTTCACCTTTCTACCTATCAAAGAAAGAAAACTACAACACACAAGAAGCCTGGTGCGAGGAATGGAAAAGGAATAAACCAACAGGAGGGGAACTAATTGAAGATCCCTGTAAAAGTCTCCCAGGTCTACAGGATCAACCAAGAAAATACTGGGTAGCTGCAAATAGACTACGGTCAAAACATACAAGAACAGCTGCCAACATGCACAAATGGGGGCTCCAAGAATCACCAACATGCCCAAAGTGCAACCAAGCACCACAAGATGCAAACCACCTCGTACTAGATTGCCCAGAGACAAAACTTGAAGGGGGATTTGAAACCATCAACAAATGTGATGATGACTTCCGAACCTGGATTGATACTTTGAAGATAGAAGTGTAGCCGAACGATACTACTGCTACTTAAAAATAACATTCAGAAATATTATTACTCCCAAAAGATTCGACCTACTCTTTGGTGTATTCTTACATTCCAATTCTTTCTTTTTAGATAACTTAACTAGGCTATGTAATATTTCACCAATTGCAAAGTTCTTACTTTTTATATCACTATAAACTTCTATTGATTGATTTTTTACATGACTCTAACATTGTTTTCAAGAAGATGAGAGCATGTCCCAAAACTCATAATTCTTAAAATAGCACCACTGAGACCACCACTCTGTGTTTCATATACCTTTACCAATTACTGTTTCCTTGAGTTAAATATTTATATCTCTTTTATGAGTTGAATTTCCGAAAGACAGTTCAAAGGTATTTTTCTCAAAGCACGCATTTTGGACATTGTCGCTTCTCGCACTCAGGCAATTTTTCTTGGAAAATGCGATTCAGTCAACTACGAGCTTACAAAAAAAAGAAACATTTATTCATTTGATATAATATTATTACACTTATAACAGTGATGTAAAATACATTCATTGCTTCTTTGATTTTGAAATGCATCTTTAGGAGGGATCATTACCTTTGATGATCTGAAGAACTACAACCTCACTTGGAAGGAAACCACAAAGATGACACTGCCGGGAGGCTTTACTTTGTATTCCATGCCTCCCCCTGGAAGTGGTGCTATCATCAACTACATACTGTCTATATTATCCGGTAAGATACCATTTGTGAAAATAGAAAGATTTAACCTATTATTAAACACTCTTTCCATATTTCAGGATGTTAAAAAGGCGTCACCTCTGCTTGAAAGCCTGATGTCTAGAAGATTAAATGAGTAAGAGCTTTAAGCCTCCGGGAAATCATGAGAATAAAAGTACCTTTGCGTCTCTACTGTCTTTCATAGTCAAAGAGGCCCACGGAGCAGACGCAATTTCTCTTACAGTAATTGTTTGATACATCTTTGAAAACAAGTTCAGTCTAGAATTATTTGCCAGACTCAACAACTCAATCATTTGTGGTGGACAATTTGGTCAGAAGAAATCTAGACTGATCCTGGAACTGATATCAACCCTTTTGCTTGATAAGCTTGGGCTCTATCATTTGAGCTGATAGTGACGTTCGTCCTTAGCCCCCTGGGTTATGTTTTCAACAGCTAGGTGAAGGATTTGCTAGTAAGAGGCAGAGTCTTATCATCAGTGTCATTATTCATATCCTGATCTTGGCCTAATTATTTATTGTAATACTATCAGGTTACAATTTCAACGCTGACAGTATGAGCACAGATGAGAACAAGATTCTTACGCACCACCGTATCGTGGAGGCAATGAAATTTGCTTATGGAAAAAGATCAGCCCTCGGCGATGAAGACTTTGTCGATGTTGCTGAAGTAAGTTAATTCTTTCCAGTCGCGTGATTATGAGAAAAAAGGAAATCAACTTTTCAATTGCACTATCATTTCATCTGCAAACACATTTTGAGTTTTTGAATTTGATTATGAATATAAATAATTGGTGAAAATATGCATTCAAATCAACTTGACAACTCTGTATGTTTTATTTCTCCTTCACTAATAGTGTCTTCGTCGTTGTCGTCATCATTATCATAAGAAACCATCATCACCACTACCACCACCAGCAACAATGACATGTTCTTTTTTCTCTCAACCTTCTTCCTCCTCCCCTTACACTAATTTTGCCACTATAGAATAACGGGAATTTGATTATTTTTATCTTTATTATTTTTACTACGCTGCTGTCTATTACTGCTACATACTACTACAACTACTATTACAACTACCACCACCACCACCACCACCACTACTACTACTACTACTACTACTACTACTACTACTACTACTACTACTACTACTACTACTACTACTACTACTGCTACTAATATACTACTACTACTACTACTACTACTACTACTACTACTACTACTACTACTACTACTACTACTACTACATACTACTACTACTACTACTACTACTACTACTACTACTAATACTACTACTACTACATACTACTACAACTACTACTGCCACTACTACGACTACTACTACTAATACTACTATCAATATTATTTATGTTACCCCATTTTCTTCACGTTGTTTTTCTTTTCGTCATCACCATCATCGTCATCATCATCATCATCATCATCATCATCATCATCATCATCATCATCATCATCATCATCATCATCATTATCATCATCATCATCACCATCTTCTTCTTCTTCTTCTTCTTCTTCTTCTTCTTCTTCTTCTTCTACTGTTTTATTTTTACTTAAACGTATCAAATTCCTCAGGCCGCTATACATTTTGTCCTAGACAGAACACCTCACCATCTTCCATTTAAAGACAAATGAAATACCACAATCTTTCCGGGGTCGGTAATCGTGTTTTCATCTAATTCCCTCAGCTGGTTGCTAATCTGTCATCAAGGAGTTTCGGCGAGGAGACCAGACAACGCATTACCGATGATAAGACTCAGCCTCTTGACTACTATGACTCATACTTCTACAACCAACAAGACCATGGGACTAATCACCTGTCTGTCATAGATGGAGAGGGAAACGCCGTGGCTGTGACCACCACCATCAATCTTTTGTAAGTTTTCTATTGTCTAATTAATATGATAGAATAAAGATAAAGAAGGCACCTAACGGGATAGCGTGGCACAACGGTATAATATTTGTTCAATAAACCCAAAGGTATCGAGTTCGAATCGTCTCCATGCTGCGTGGCCGTTAGTAAGTAACCGTGCCCTAGCTCGTTTTGTGGCGCTGTTAAGCAGCTGATACCTGAGTTATTCCAGTCTTCTCGCCCAAAACGCTTACTAAAATGCTCCCCTAGGGATAAATGAGTAGAATATCTAACGACTTTTATTATTGAAACAATATGGGTGATTCCTGTAAAATCAGACATCCTGTTTGATGGATTATTTATAATCCTTCATGGTATGCTAAGGCAACGGTTTCTAACGGTGCATTTGCGAAAGGGCGTTTAAAAGAATTATTATTGAAAGAAAAGTAGACTGATTTACATGTAGCCTAATGCAAAGTAACTTAAAGAGAGGTGCGTGAACCTCATTGAGCATGATTTCGTCGAATCGCAAAAAATGTGCTTCTTATGTTAGTATTCCTTAACGAATCAATTTTATTAATAACTAATGCTACAGCGAAAATGATCTGAAGTTCTATTTGCTCAGATAATACTAAATGTTTGTAACAAAATTAGCACATGTATACGTCACATTTACCGCTTATCGTCAGTAGAAAATTATCAGTTTACTGGCTTCTCGAAAAGATCAACAAACATTTCAGTGACATTTCGCTGATTGACTATGCTGGCTGATTTTAACAGCTTATCGAGACACCTTTCACATATAATATAACGTGACCCCAGCCCCGCAAACATATAAAATTTTGTAAGGAATATTTACAACTTGGGCTCAAACTTACATTTGTTGGGACGATGACATAATGGGAGAAATAGACATAGAGTCGACACCTTGTTTTCGCCTGACCGCGTCAAATAAACCAATTTAAGATAATAAAAGACCATCCTGAACGCTAAATGGTATTATTTATGTCTTCTTTCAAAAGATCACAAAGAATTCGTTGACTTGACGAGTTCTGACAAGTGAACATTCTCTGAGATATACAATTAAAATAGAAAGTTTCTTTTATTAAAATGCCACCCCCTCCCCCAAATAAATAGGCCAAATGAAATGACATCTGTCACCAAATTTTGTCACATAACCTGCTAAAACGTAAAGAGCACCACCAACGCTCATTTCCTAATAACGTATTCATATAATTAATTATTTCACAGCTTCGGAAGCACCGTGGTTGGAAAACGTACTGGCATTGTATTCAACAACGAAATGGACGATTTTTCTACTCCTAACCTGACCAACGCCTTCGGATTCCTTCCATCTGCATCCAATTTCATCGTGCCTGGCAAACGACCTCAGTCTTCTATGAGCCCAACAATCGTATGGGACAACAACAAGCAAAAAGTGCGAATGGCAGTTGGAGCAGCAGGCGGATCAGTAATCACTTCTACAACTGCCAAGGTTGGTACATTTTATTAGAGCTTTGATATCGTACAATATCCGAACACATCTTCTCATTTTGGCATAAACTTACATACTTCTCCGACCCCGCGGCTATCTGAATTCTAGCTCTTTTGGTCTTGTGCCAAGTTGAATGTTTTTGTAGTTGTTCAATGTGCTAACTAAACGCATACTACTAATACTTGAAATTGGCTGGATGAATGTGCGTCTGAGATTTTTGCCTAAAAACGCTCACTTTATCAATGCAGCTTCATAAATTTGGTTTTCAACATACTATTAATCGAAATTTATTAAAGCTTTTTTTCTACTTGCAATATCTTACTTGTGATCGTGTGTTTGGGCAATCGCCCGATTTAAAGCTTTACGTGACCACCACGATTTTGAATGAAAAGCCGCAAGCGTCTCTTCAGTTTGCTCCACGTCTTTTGCAGCATAAGTAGACAGGGCGTCAAACTTCAAAATGATATCGTAATCATCAGTACAATCAATGATGACGTCATACACAAAAGAATTTTACAGTGTCAAGGCAATATTTCAAAATGAAATCAATTTTCGAGAATCATGTCGGACAAAACCAAAATAAATTACGATTTGTGTCAAAATTAACTTCTAATAGCTCAGCTACCAAAGGGTGCACAATGCTAAAACTTGCATCAATCAAAAACTTGATTAAATTTTGTACAAATAGCAAAAACCGTTTGATGAAATCTTACATAGCTCTCGAGTTATTTACACCTACAATATGTCAACAAAAAACACACACTGTATATTGAAGATCTTATAAAGTGGGCTAGTAGGGGGAATTAGGTCCAAAAAACCCTTGATTGTGCAAACAAGGTTGAAAGCATGAAAATTACATATGTTGTAGAATATGAAAAACCCTATAATTTATGATATAGAACCACTCTGAGAGATCAGTATTAGTTGAGATACAAGGTTTTTAAGATTAGAAAATTTTGAAATGGACGACAATAATTTCTTTCATTTTTATTGTGTAAACTTTCGAGGCAAGCCGACAAAAGATTGTTTTACGTCATCCTTTGGATTCCCATTGGTGACTATTTTTAGCGTCGAAGCGGATGTTTTCCTTTCCCTTTACTTTCGATTCACGAACCATACAAATTATTTAATCGTAAATATTATTCAATTTCACTTGTTTTAAAGGACGTCTAGCGAGCAATATTCTATAATAATATGGGATTTTTTCTGCATCTGATTTAATAAGTATAATCAATTGCTCTAAAACGGACGGGCAGACGGAAGACGAGCAGAGGGGTAGACATAACAGACTAGCAGAACACAGCTCAATAAATGCCGATAACCGGTGTTGACAAAGGACAGTGCTCCTTCTCCCCTCCTCTTGTTTTCTTTTCTTTCCAAATATACTCTGCTATAATCATTTTACGTGAGTTAAAACCTATTTCAGTCAAACTTGATGACAGTAAAGAGTCAGCATACCACTTACATTGCTATAATTATCATCATTATCATCATCAACCACTATGACGCTGTATTGTGGCAAGTTATTTACTTTACGTTATTTACCTCAAAGGGACAATGGGAGAATGTTCTATTTGTACTGTTGTGTCCTTATGTAAGGCGCTGCACACATTTTGCCTGCTGATGATGTGTCTTTAACAGAAAGAACAAAAGAAAGAGAGAGAGAGAGAGAGAGAGAGAGAGAGAGAAAGAGAGAGAGAGAGAGAGAGAGAGAGAGAGAGAGAGAGGATTATGAAAGAATATTGCATATGCCTAATAAAGGAATGCGTTTGCATGATTTCAGATACACATACAATAGCAAAAAGAACTGCTCCCAGAGACTGGGACAAGTGTTTGATATGCCAACAAGATAACACAGACCGTTTATAATGTCCCTCTAAATGAGATTATTGAAAGTTTAAAACAAAATTATACTAAGTTGCATAAGTATTGTCGTGTAAAATTTAATGCCAACAAAATTAGGCGATTAGAATTAAAGAAATCTAAAAGAATTGCTTTACAAGATTTCCAAACTTCGTCATTTGACTTGGAGGAGTCACCGAATGAATATATTTCGCAACCCACGAGAACAATGAGACAACGTTCAACATTAGAGATTGGCTATAATAAACAAACGTGCTTTTTAAAAAAAAACATGGAATCGGGAGTACTCCATTCTGTAATGACAACAGATATGGAAGAAATTATTCGTGAAATAGCGTTATCTATAAAAGATTCTGATATGTTGTCATTTATTGCCGGAGGAGATTTAGTCGCTCAGGAGGCACACTACCGCCCTATACCATAAAATTTGTTATGCACGATACTTAAAAAAACAAGCTTTAAAAGATGTCACTGCTGATGATAATCATGATGTCACAGTTCTTGAAAGAAGTCGAGCTTTTGCTAACATTATATCTTTTATAGAAGAGAACCCTGCAACAAATGTATCGATCGACATGAACCACTGTGGAGCTTATTTCCAGAATTGTCAAAAGTGTCCCAAAAACTCATCAAGTGTTCATGTAAGAGAGAATTTATCGGCACCCGATGGAAGTGTTTAAGGTCCGGTTTGCCTTGCACAGACTTATGTATATGCGGGGTGTGTGTGTGTGTGTGTGTGTGTGTGAGGGGGGGGGGGTGTTAGGTCAGTACAGTAATGAGTAAAATTCTCTCTCACTCTCTCTCTCTCTCTCTCTCTCTCTCTCTCTCTCTCTCTCTCTCTCTCTCTCTCTCTCCATCGCTCCCACTCACTCCTCTCCCCCTATCCCGATTTTATCTACTGGTTACAACACGAAATAACCATCAGTTAGCTACCGTAAATAGTTACCGGTGTATTTAAAGTTTTAGAACGCACATTGTATTGTCGTGGTTATTTCCTCGGATAAGTAATGCTATATAGGAAAAAATAAAAGTGCGAAACACGCACTGTTAAGATAAATTGCCAGAGTGGTTCTATATCAGGTGTTATTTATACGGGTCATAGCTACCTATATGCCAATTTTCAGGATTAAAACCCCAATGTGCACGGTTTTAGCCGGATTTTCCCTAATACAATGAATATGAAGAAAATATATATTTTTACGCAGTTATTTCCCTTGTTTAATATAGCTGTAATAGGTAAAATCTAAGGCCTTAAACCGATACGTTATGATTGATTGCCAGAGTGGTTCTATATCAGATATTTTTTCTATGGGTCTTAGCAACCTGTATGCAAATTTTCATGCTTTCAACCCGAATTTGCACGGTTTTAGCCTAATTCCCCCTACTAGGCAAAGACGTGCCAAAACAATATATTGAAGATCTTATAAAGTGGGCAAAGACGTGCCAAAACAATATATTGAAGATCTTATAAAGTGGGCAAAGACGTGCCAAAACAATATATTGAAGATCTTATAAAGTGGACAAAGACGTGCCAAAACAATATATTGAAGATCTTATAAAGTGGGCAAAGACGTGCCAAAACAATATATTGAAGATCTTATAAAGTGGGCAAAGACGTGCCAAAACAATATATTGAAGATCTTATAAAGTGGGCAAAGACGTGCCAAAACAATATATTGAAGATCTTATAAAGTGGGCAAAGACGTGCCAAAACAATATATTGAAGATCTTATAAAGTGGGCAAAGACGTGCCAAAACAAGAGAGAAAATTCTGGTCATTAGACCGGGTAGTCAACAGGTCTGAGGTTCGATCTTCAGTCGAGACCGTCTGATTATTTGGGTTAGTTTTGTTCTTATATTTTTCTTTCTGCTTTGTCTGGCAGTGTTTTACACATTTTTAAAGATCTAAATCTTGATTATAATATTATGTGTGTTATTGAGGAGAATGAAGACTTGTTTCTTAAAGTTACAAATATCAAAATTTCAAAATTCTGCTCATTTTAACTTTAAATTTCTTTTTGGTATCTTGCTCACGCTGACAAAATACCATTTTGATTTTAAAATAATTGTATCTAAATAATTTCAGCTAATAATGGATGTGTTATGGTTCAAGATGTCCATGGGAGCGTCTATGGATCTGCCAAGGATTCACCACCAGCTTATGCCTAACAATATCTTTGTGGAACCTGGTTTTCCAGAGGTAAGTCATTATCTCTTATGTGTTCCAAAACGACTTTGAGTACGGGCTTTGTTTAACTTCCTATGTGATTTTCTATAGAATGTGAGTGTGTATATTTGCGTTTGTGTTTTCCAGTAATATATCTCATAATATGATCATAAGCCTAATTATCATTTCAAATCATAAATATTTGCATTAACTCTGCTTCAAGAATTGGACCTTTACACAATGTTAAAAGACCTAATTATCATTTCAAATCATAAATGTTTACTTTAACTTTGTTTCTTGGTCCTTTACACAATGCTAACATCACTTCATTAAAGTCTATAGTTAGATTAATAATGATAATGATGATGATGATGATGATGATGATGATGGTAATAATAATAATAATAATAATAATAAATAATAATAATAATAATATAATAATAAATAATAATAATAATAATAATAATAAATAATAATAATAATTAATATAATAATAATAATAATAATAATAATATATAATAATAATAATAATAATGATAATAATAATAATAATAATAATAATAATAAAATAATAATAATAATAATAATAATAATAATAATAATAATAATAATAATAATAATAATAATAATAATAATAATAACAATAATATATTTACAGGCGATACGAAACGGTTTGGAAGCAAAAGGTCACATGATCAAAGAGCAAGAGAACTTGTCACAGGCTCATGGAATCGACAACAATGACAAGTCTATGGATGCAGCCAGTGACTACAGAAAGGGAGGCAAGCCAGCAGGATACTGATTCCCGATTTCATTTCTATTTTATGTAATACATTCCAATTATAATTTTGTCTCAGCTGCGATCAATATCCACTATGATTATTTCAGTTCAAGAGAATATAACCAAAAGCTTTGCTGACCTCCAAAAAGGTGTATAGATGACCCACTACCTTAAATTGTGCTTCATTTCGGAGTAAAATATATGTCAAATGTCATTTTAAAGTCAATTTAACCAGAAATTTATGGTGAATGTTAGCTTTTTCTTCTTTAAATATTGTCTAAAATAAAACAAAAATTTAACAGAATTCACTGTTTAGCATCTAAGTCACAAAATTCCGTTTAGAAGCGATAGGTCATACAATTTCAACGATTGAAAGTAGATAGTATGTGTATAAAATTATATGATTTTGGTATCAATATGAAAACTTTAAAGTGAAAAGCAGAGAGTTAATAATTGAAATCAATGAACAACGAAAGAAAAAGAGAACCGTGTATTAATTAATAATCACTTCTATTTGATGAGACTGATTTCTATTTGCTTTCAACCATGTATAGCAGGAATGACTCTTCATTTGTCTCGCTACGTAGTCTTGTGTTGTGCCACTCGCCTTCGGATCGGAAGGTCCTGTGTACCGCTCTAAGCGGCGCATAGTTGAGTCCTTAGAACAAGACTATTTGCTCACATTCTCTCACGGTACTTAAGTGTAAAATGAGTTAGCAGTGTTGTCTCTGGTGGGAAAGAATTGTAATAACGCCCAAAATGCTTTCCCGACCTACATTTTAAGTGCTGCTTTCGGCTAGGGAGCCATTGTCAAAGCTCTTTGAGCACGCTTAGATATTGCCCTACATAAATGCTCAAGTTTAATTTTTGCTTATCTATAAATCACTTAATCATACAAAAGCTAACTCTGCAATCCTTATCTTATTTTCTTTGATCCACCCCACCACCATGGCTTTTACAATAGAAATGATATCTACTCATAGTTTGTCATAATTAATCACGAATAGTTTTGTATAGTGACATAAGGGTACTTCAAATCTGTCTCTGTAGATGATAAATTGTTGTGATATATATTTTCATATTATCCACCGTAACCTGATGTTTACAGTTATAGAATTGTGTTAGGAGTAAACTCCACTAGCTGGATTGGTTAACCCTCTTCAACAGTTCAACAGTTGTGACGTCACTTCCCTTGTAATGACGTATAGTAACTTAGTAACTGATTCTAAACTATCGAAACAATGGCAAACACCCTTATGAAATACGAGCATAGAAGTGTATCTGGAGGAGAAAAACATTATAAATTTGATCATGTTTTGACTTTTATACATTCTGATCACATGACGTGTGAAAAAAATTCTAGCCAGCATGAAGAATAACAAGTACCGATTTTCTTTGTTTAGAACCAAGATGCTGGTTGCTGCGCGGACGTGACATCAGACTATTGAAACATATTAGAAACACGTCACAAAACTGATCCATGTGTGAGATTACACTTTAAAATTCACATTTATTCGGGTTTCCCCTTTATCGACAAAACACGATGAATTAACAATTTTAATATACATCTTTCATTCGTCTTTAGTGTTTCATCCATCGTGTTTTGTCGATAAAGGGGAAGCCCGAAACGTCCACAGTATCTGTCTTCGTTTAATAAATTGAAGCTTACTTTTCAATGCTCATCGTTATTTATTTTCCTTCGAGCTTCAAGCAGCAAGATTTTCACATCTATTCACATAAAGTTCCATTTATTTATCCCTGTGAGATTATTTGTCTTGAGATATACTTCAATGGAGGACTGACTTGTCCGAGGCGTCAGCCGCAGTGCAGCTCTGAAATTAACCAGGGGGCGGGGGGTTAGACTAGCTCAAGACCACAAAGTTTAGTGGGTAAGACTCGAACTTATTACCTTTAGTATGTAAAGTGTAGACTATTTCGCTGTCACTGGCTGTGGCACCATACATTTTAAACTCACTTGTGTTGAAATAAATGTGAAGAGTGTTAATCGGAAGGGCGATATTCCGGTCTGGCAGGTATGATTTTAAGGACATTTATGGCAAGGAGATAAGATAAGTGTACAATAACCAAATTCGAAATTAGGAGGTTATTAATCTGATAATATTGCTTTAGGACTATTGGATCCGCCTTAAGAGGTAGTGACAATTTTCTACTTTCTAAATTATCTTAACGTTGATACCAAGTATTCTTACAGTTATTTAAACGTCTATATTTAAAGCTATTCTTTATATTATCTATTACCATTTAAGTTGTAGTTTGCCTGACTCTGATTTTACTCCCCCCCCCCCCCACAGCAAACAATGGTGCCAAGAAGCATATGGTAGTTTTATATATATATATATTGGTTTCGCTGTTAATGTATAGAATATGATACGAGATACTACAATGTATAGATCTGAATTCAACTCCCTTGTCCTTATACACAATATTATGAAAATAAAGTTTCTACCCTAATAAACATCAAAGGCCTCTTTCGTCTTTAAAATTGAGGAAAACCATATTATGTGACTTGGTCATAACCACCCTTAGTGACAAGCTTTCCATCCGCATCGAGTGGCATTCCAGTTTCTGAGTACCAATCAAAATGTTTTGACTCAACAATGCGATGAATTGCACTGTAATGATGAGAAACGTAAAATAATATGTAGAAGTGCCAGATGAAAAGAGAATAAAAATATCGCGGTGTCAGAGCCAAACTGAGATCCAACAGATATGGCACCCTCCGCCTGGTTGGGAGAAAAGAAATCAGCGAGCGGTCGCACTAGCCATTGAGCCAACCAACCACACAAAATGTTGGCTTTCGAATTTTGTTCCAATCTTCTCTAGCAACTACATAAGGGATCAAATCGAGGCTAGCTCACTGACCCCGCGACCTTTCAATAGCGAGCATAATTAATGCTATGTGCTCTTCTTCTCTGAAGGAACAAGATAAAAGTGTAAACAAATAAGACGCACACATCATAGCTCCGATATTGGGTTGAATAATATTCAGAAAAAGTATGGAGCGGACACACCGCAATATTTTTGGTCTCTGTTTTCATCTGGAACATTATTGATACACTTGCCCGCTCCACACTGTTTCTTAATGTCATTCAGAATGATTGTTTTGTCAGTTAACTGCGTTATAGATAGATCGAAGTTGACGTCAATTGGGTCTTTGTTATTGATTTTTTGCCATCCGCGTTTATGAGTAATTCTCACTAAACTGTATTAACCAGACTATAAACGTTTAAGGTTACACATAGTTTTGTGTGTTGGTCCATTATACTTCCGGATGGCAATGTTTTGAGCTTCTTAGCCAAGCGCATACTATCTATAGGGGCCCCAGTAACTCAGTTGGTAGAGCGTTCGCTTCATACGCAAGGGGACCAGATCGATCTCGAGTGAAGTTGACATTATTTTCTGATCCGCTCCCCCCCCCCCCTCCCTCCCCGTCGACCTAGCATCAACTAGGTAGCTGGGTCTGTTAGATCTGACGGAAAGTACTTTGCGATTGACTACCATTATACAGAAGCTCAAATAACAAAGATGGCATCTGATTACAACAGACGGAGATCCATTTTATAAGCCTTATGTGTTGCTTAAGCCCCAAGAGGATAGATAAGTAAAAATTGTCAGAGCTGATTAGCTAAAAGCTCTTGTTTCGTATGAATTGTTTTTCACTGCTTATAACCATGACAGAGGTAGATGTTGACTCATTAAATTTGAGAAACAAACAACATATTGATCATAGAATCGTGCATAATAAAATGTATTCGGGAATTTCTTTGTTATTTGACTATCAATCTGTATTAGAATCGTCAATGACCAATTCAAATTTTCTGTATTTTCTCAGAGAGGGGGGCAGGGTGGAGAATCAGCTTTTTCATTGAAGAAAACTTATGATTTTTCATAACCTGTCAAATATTCTAATAATATATTTTTCCGTTCCTCTTAAAATATTAGTTAACATTAATTATGAAAAAAAACCCCAACAAAACAAACAATTTCTCAGGTGGGGAACTTGTGTGCCATTAGGGTCTGGAGGGCTGAGCCTGCTTAGTTGACTTATGTCCAGGCAGGAAGATCCATGCCGGACAGTTCAAAGATGGAGGAGACCACTAGAAGATGCTGGCTTTAGCCTTCAACGCGGGTGGGGTTGATAAGACTATAATGTGGTCTAGTGGTATGACACTCGCTTTCGGATCGGGAGGTCCTGGGTTCGAGCCTCGTTCAACGCAGAGTTGAGTCCTTGGAGAAGGCTCTTAACTCACATTCTCTCACCGTACTCAGGTGTAAAATGAGTACCTGGCCGTTAACAGCGTTGTCTCTGTCCGAAAGAACTGTAATATCGCCTAACAGGCGCCATGTCCCCAACCCAACCTATCCTTTCTTCGCGTGACTGGAGCTCGTCACCATTGGACTAGGGAGAAGGGCACTGAAAAAAAATACGGTTGGTTGGCAATAGGTCTAGGAGATGGACGCTATGAAATAAAACTACCGCTGCCTTGTTGACAAATCTTGGATGACTAAAGACTAAGGAAGCACATCCTAACAGATAAGCAAGCTGAACTAAAAGGCGCAAATAGTCCGGAAAGGTGTAACTTCTGAACCCGAAATATGCAGCGACATGCACCTACCCTCCTTCAATCACAAAAAATGACTATGTCCTCAAGTCTCCAAAGAAATAATGAAATTGAATGTAAGCCTCAATTTTATTAAAAGAACAGATCAAATAAATGTTTCGGTTTTCCCCTTTATAAAAAAAAAACAGGATGAATGAAACACTACAGATGAATGAGATGTGGTAGTGGCGTTGTTACGATGAATATACAAAACTGCTTCGAGCAGCAACATTTACATTATCAAGTCTCAAAGAAAATCAACGACCCTTTTGACACAGTCCTAATTTGCAAAACATAGAAAAATAAACATCTTAATCGGCGTCCTTATCTAAAGTACCTTGTTTTTCCTCCTTTAATTAACATTGTTTAAACCAGCAGCTAGAGCATGTGACAATATTTTTATTTCATTATCTGTGACGGGCATAATATACCTTCCAAATTATGTAGCTAGAGCTACAGATGTGACCCGAGACGAAATAAACAAATTCAAATTAGAACAACCAGATACAGGACAACATTCGTCCCACAATCTATAATTATAATAAATAAGTCAATGTTATTATAACCATAATGATGATGGTAATAATGGTGATGGTGATGGCGGTGGCTGTGGTGGTGGTTGTGGTGGTGGTTGTGGTGGTGGTGATGGTAATGATGATTGTGGTACCTAATGGTAATTGTTTTTATTGTTGTCGATGTATTGTTATTAGCATTAGTATTGCTACTATTATTATCATTATTATTATTATTATTATTATTATTATTATTATTATTATTATTATTATTATTATTATTATTATTATTATTATTAGTATGGTGATGATGATAATGATGACGATGATGATGATGATGACGATGATGATGATAATTCTGATGATGATTAAAACGTTATAGTAGGGTCTCCGAGACCATTGTTTTTTCGGATTCGTGTAAAAGTTTAACTTTCTTTATAAGCCGAATAAGCAGACAAAAAATAAAATTTTTGTCCGATTGGAACTTGGATCTGACCTTTCGGGGGGTCACATTGAGGTCAAACACGGTGGCATTATGGTTAAATTCAGAACTCCCATAATATCAAGAATTTGATACCTTGCAAACAACCAAAAATCTTTAATAGGATCTAAATATATCACCTAAGAAAAAATAGTTAAATCATTCATCATTTCAAGGAGTTATTGCCCTTTATTTACGTGTCCTTTGCCTTTCTAAAAAGAGCACGATTTTCCAGAGCATCACTTAAACTGTTAAGCAAATTATAATTTGTAAAGAGAACAAAAAATACCACATACAGAGAATAACATTATTCCCAACTCGCAAATAAATCAGATCATGGTTAATGAAGTTATCGCCCATTGAATTATGTGACTAAAAATAGAACTCAAAAGGTAATAGGACATCTATAGCAATCTAAGAACAAAAAAACTTTGATTGTGTCCTTAGGCTCTATACAAAAAATCTTAGCTCTATATCAAAATTCAAATGAGCTATCGTCCTTTTTCACATTGAAAAAACAAAACAAAAACCAAGTGTTTATTTGTGAAACATCTAGAAAATTTTTGTAGCTCCATTGAACTTGAGTGATCTCTGGATGACCTTCAAGTGGTCGAATTGAGATTCCAATCGGCCAACTTATTTTCAAGGATATCAATCTTACCAACTTTGAAGAAAAACATACTTCCACACGAATATGAAACAATTTGAGTTTTTGCACTTTTTAGTGACTCTACCATAATGGGCGATAACTCAATCAAATATTATGCATTTTTCTTTATTTGCTTGTTACTTATATCCATAACAGTTAACTTTATTTAAGTAGTAGAAGATAAAGTATGATTTGCTAGTTATTTTATAAAGAGGAATATCTAAAAATCAAATCAAGGGCAATGAATCGTACAAATCGAAGGGAGTATTAATAAAAGTGTAGGCCTACATATAATTTGTTTAACATATAATAAAGTGTGTATGTTCTTAAAGATGTTGGAAAATATCGATAATTTGCAAGTTATTAAATGTTTATTATAGCTGGCCTTGAACTTGATTAACCTCTGGAAGACCTTCAAGAAGTCGAATTGAAATTTCAATCGGACAAATTTTTTTAGAAGATATCAATCTTACCAAATTTGAAGTAAACTAACACACGTAGCTGAAACAACTCGAGTCTATGCACGATGCAGTGACTCTACTATCATGGGCCATAACTCAATAAAATATTGTTTGCTTTGCTTGTAACTTTATACCCTTGTTGCTGACAGCCAAAAGAGTAAACTTTATGATTTGAGTAGTATAAAGTAAAGTGCGGTTCGCATGTTATTTTAAAAAGAGGAATATTTTTATTAATCTAAAAAATCAAATCAAGGGAAATAACTAGTACATATCGAAGGGAATATTAACAAAAGTGTACATGTGATTTGTTTAACATATAATAAAGTTTTTATATTCTTAAACATATTATAAAATATCGAAAATTTACGAGTAAATAATTGACAAATGTAGTTGACCTCATCTGAACTTTAGTGACCTCTGGTTCATCTTCAAGTGGTCGATTTGGAATTCCAATCAACCAAATATTTTTCACAGGTATCGATTTTACCAACTGTGAAGAAAAATAAACTTTTACACGAATGGGAAACGCCACGAGTTTTTTTTTCACGAGGCGGTTACTCAACTATTATGTTCCCTGTTGTATTAATTTGTAAAGATAGTGACGAAACGATACAAGGTCCAAGCCACATTACACAACCATCCGTCGCTTTCGGTCAATCGTGGTCTTTGAAGTTACACAACATGTACCGCCTGTGATGCCTGAACATAAATCAAGGGATGAGCTGAGACATGTTGACAAGCGAGCTATCAAAAGAGCAATCGTTGATTGGTAAAAAATCTCAGGATCTCATATAAGAACATCAAATCTGGAAAGCGATATCCACCCACCTGTCAGTGGACAGAACTTTAATGATGAAATTAGGGTTCTGTAAAATGATATAACCTGGTAGGCTCCACCCTCTCTTTCTATTCTGGCATAGATGTGGACGGCGATAACATTTCGGATGTCATAATGACAAGTGGGAAGAGTTAAAGCTTCCAAACAATCCCAAACGTCGGCTATCTCTAATCGGCCCGTTCGCGCCCCGTCGCGCAAACTCAGTAATAGCAAGGCATAGCGCAGGATACTGTGTTATGTGAATCAGTTGTTCGAACGAGTGACCACCAAATCATAGTATAGAAAATGCCGATCTGTACTATGTGTAAGTCGCAAACAGGTGACCAAAAGAATAATCATAGCATAGAGAAGGCCGATCTATGAAATGTCAGTTCGATCAAAAAGTGACCATTAAAATCATGGAACAGAAAATGTCGATCTGTCCCATGTGTACGAGTCCCAATCAAGTATGCAAAATTGTGTTATAAAATACTCAATGCAGGCCGGTTGTATTGCCCTCTTGGTGACAAATAAAAAGAGACGAATGTCATAATATCACATCTCCATAAAGGACTGTGATAATAATATTCGGTGCCTTGAAACTTGTTTGGTCAAATCACTATTCAGACACAAAAGGATAGTGATAAGTCGTGTGGGAGAAGAACGTTTGAGAAGCATGATTGTTCCCAATATATTATGCTTTATCTGGGTCGCTGTTCGGTCAATAGTGTAGAAGTACCTATTCTATTGTCTTTACGTGTTACCAGATAGGTACGTTTTATTGTCAAACCTTTTTATTTTATTTTTTGACATTTTCTTATTTTGAAATAAAGTTATAAGATAATTAACCCTCTCCTTAGGAAAATGGTAACATTCATTACGATACAGCGAACAATTTGCTTATTCTGATTTCATTTTGTTATAATTATAGCTATAAAAACTCGACACTGTGTTGCAGTGCTAATTTTTCGAACAAAATATAGAATATTCTCGTTACTATACTGCTTGAAAAAATCTATTTTTGTGTTGGGTGAGTATAAAGTTTCAGGTGAAATTCTGAAAATATCTGGTAAGGAGAGAGTTAAATTAGCAGACTCGTTTAGTAATATAAAGCTATAGATAGAATGCGCTTGGCCAAGGAGTTCACAACATTGCCATCCGGAAGTATAACGGACCAACACACAAACTCTGTGTAACCATGAACTTTTATAGTCTGGTTAATACAGTTTAGTGAGAACAACTCACAAACGCGGATGGCAAAAACAATAACAAAGGCCTGAGTGACGTCATCTGCATACTATCTATACTTTTGTGGGGACCTTTTGTAATATTATTAGTCCGATTGTGGTTGGAAATATATCTTTCTATCTTAATGTCATAAAACTAGTGACAAGGACCAGTAAAGTATATCTTATCTTTTATTATCTTTTTATCATATAGATGGTCTGCGCTTGGCTAATAAACTCACAACATTGCTATCTGGAAATATAACGGACCAACACATGTGTAATCTTGGCTGTTTATAATCTGGTTAATACAGTTTAGTGAGAATTACTTAAAATTAAAAGTCGATGACCAAATACAATAACAAAGACCTGACTGACGTCATCTTCATTCCATCTATAACTTTCAACAAATTTGTAATCTTGACCTAACATTACAAGGTAAATATTTTTTTTATTCAAATGTCGAAAAATAACAAGCCTATAAATTCTTTTAGTCTTGTCAAGAGTTGTCTATCGCTCAGAGACTAAATCATTGTATGTCGAATCAATTCGATTTGCGATTTTGACTTTCAAGCCTCAAGAATAAGACCAATCTTGTTTTTACTAATTGACATCAGTACTCTTTTCAACGCTGTGACCTGAATTGAGAAAAATACGTTTTTAATATAGCCTATTTATAATCGGTCGTTGTCGTAGTGCTCCGACAAAAACAAATGTTAATTGGGAGGAGAAGACGGATGAATATTATCATTTTGGCTTTGCACCAGGTGTTTATAAGATATCTACCTCAACATTGAAGGCAAGCTACTTTTCGATATTTTAACATGTTTAAACTGAAGTCAAGCAATTCTTAGAGCGTAGTTTATCAGATTTTGACTTTTTATAACTTTGGAATATGTCTAGATGTGGTTATGCGGTCTAGAGCTATGACACTCGCCTTCGGATCGGAAGGTCCAGGGCTCGAGTCTCTTTAAAGTTTTTAAAACTTATTTTGTCAAAAGTATTGATTATGCAACAACTGAAAATCTCTCTTTTTCATCAAATTTTATCTCATTGTTAAGAGGGATACCTTGAAACGTGAAATCAGTCGTCTCTGTAATAGATTGCCATTCACCTCCATAAATGTCCTAACAAATGAACTTTAGACTCTTGGCAATTGACCTCGAGGTAGAACTGTAGAATCTTGGCAAATGAGTAGAGGTAGTAGGGCAGTTGTATTGACTTTGCTTTGTATCCAAAAAGTACCGAGTTCCATCCTCTTGTCGTAAGAGCAGTCTACAAAATTATTATTTCTTTTTTCTTTTTGTCTTTCTCGACTGGGGATTAAACCTTAGACCGTATATCAGAAGGTCTGAGGTTCGATTCCTAGTCGAAGAAGACTGATTTTTTTGGGATGATTTATTTTCTTGTAGTTTTCTTTCTTGCTTTGTTTAATACTGTTTCATACACAATCATTCAGATCTTTATCTTTCACAAATTCCTGCTCCCTGAGCTCCCAAAGTCGCATGTTATTAAAATTGATATTCAGCACCTAATCCACATCAACACAATACCGTATCGATATAGCTTGTCACAAATAAATCTGCCGTACTCTGTAAAACATGTTTTTAAAGCTTTAGGTCAGAAAATTTGTTCTTCAAACATCAATCGATTAAAATGACCTTTATCTTTTTAAAAACTCTCCAACCTGTGACTATCTTTAAAATGACCCTCATATTGTCAACGCCCACCCCCTCCAAAAAACAAAAAACAAAACAAAAAACAAACAAAAAACAAAAACAAAGTTTCCAATCTGTGACGTCCATTGAAACAACAGAGTTTTTGACAAGATGAGGGTCATTTTAATCGATTGATATTTGAAGGAGTAGTTTTCTGCTCCCAGTTTTAAAAATATGTACGGCAGAAATGATGTTCTAAGGGAATAGGAATGCACATTTACTCTATATCTCGATATCTAATACGGTTAGTAGAATATCAATTTTGATTTCAATTCAAAGGTTTAATTCTAGGCAATTGCCAATATAACACATGGAAGAATATACTATTTCCAATCAATAAATCAAGTAATTAACATACTATCATTACCACGTGTATCATCATTATTGTAATCTTTAATCAATAGATTTATGGCATTACTATTAATATTAAGGGCATTCAAAGCATCTTATCCTATTTTGCCCTATACCATATGTTATGTTATGTTATGTTATGTTATGTTATGTTATAACATAACATAACATAACATAACATATGGTATAGGGCAAAATAGGATAAGATGCTTTGAATGCCCTTAATATTAATAGTAATGCCATAAATCTATTGATTAAAGATTACAATAATGATGATACACGTGGTAATGATAGTATTTCAACTTAAATGTACTCATGTATATGTGGTGTACAAACATATATCTTTAACCGTGACATGCAAAGCACACACACACACACACACACACACACACACACATACACACGCATATAGAAGATAACCATAATAATATAATAATGCATAATATATACATACACGATTGAAAGCCATGTCAACAGCAGTGGAAACAAGTATTATTCGTCATATATAAATCTCCCATCATATAATTCCCTGTCTACTAACACCTTGAAATAATCCATGGATTTTGCATTCTTTGTTTCAAATTTCAAACTGTTCCATTTCTGAACTATACGAATAGCGAACCAGTTTTGTCTTATGCATCTAGAGACAAAAATCTTAAACTTGTCCCCTCTAGTAAAAGTAATATTAGAATATGATAAAAAATCAAAAAAGTCTATCCTATCCATAGCATGCAATCTATAAACCTGAATTAAATCCCCACGAATTCTTCTATATTTTAAACTGGGTAAGTCAAGAAATTCTAACCTTTCCTTATAAGATAGATACTGTATTGTATAAATCTTTTTGGTAGCTCTCCTCTGTACACTTTCAATACTAATAGATTGTCTTGTATATAATGGGCTCCAGATGCAATTTCCGTATTCTAGAATTGGTCGAACGAGCGATTTATACAAATATAAAAATATGGTTTTATCAAGACTTCTATATATTATTCCCATCATTCTGTTTGCACGGCTTACACAATTATCAATATGTACATCAAAATTCAAAAGTGAATCAAAAGTAACTCCCACATCCTTTTCATAAGGCACAACGGAAAGTAGATTTGACATAGAAGTATCGCTAAAATAATTATGACATGGATTATTTTTTCCTATATGTAATACTTTACATTTCCAAACATTAAAATCCAAATGCCATGTTGTAGACCATTTGAAAAGTGAAAATATATCATTTTGTAGAATGTTATGATGTTCAGTTGTACTATAGATCTTTGTATCGTCTGTAAACAGTTTGCAGGCGGAATTTATGCCACATGGTAAATCATTTATATATAAAAGAAATAAAAGTAAATAAAAATAAAATAAAATAAATATCAATAATGAAGCAAAGCAAACAATAATGATGATGATAATAATAATAATAATGATAATAATAATAATAATAATAATAATAATAATAATAATAATAATAATAATAATAAGTAGTAATAATAATAATAATAATAATAATAATAATAATAATGAATAATAATAATAATAATAATAATAATAATAATAATAATAATAATAATAATAATAATAATAATAATAATAATAATAATAATAATGATGACAATAATAAAAATGATAATAATAATGTAAAATTATCTAAAGATTTAATTAATAGATTTATTGTTAAACTATAGTTATTTTAAACGGATTTTTCAATCCGCATTGATCAATACTGGGCATCAAAGCTGAGTTGAGGTTCAATTTCAGTCAAACCTGGATCAACTAAATGTAAAATAAGATTAAAAAAATCATAATTTAAATAGATCTAGTACAATTTATCCAAAATTCCCAAAGTACTGTTTTCTCAATAATGTGTTCTCAAATTGGAACGTTGGTTTGAATCTCTCTTGCTCGTCAGTAAGGGAAGCGAGCTGCGCCGAGACTTAAAATGACAGTTAACAAATACTCTGGAAAAAAGAAAACAACAACACTTATTTAATAATTTGGCCAGAAAACTCGTCCTTCAATTATCTATCGATTTAAATGATCCCCATCTTTGCAAAACTCTCAAACCTGGGCCCACGAAAAGTTCCAGATTTGTGAGTTTGTATTTTTTTTTCCAAGATGAGAGTCATAAAAATCGAACAAATTTGAAGGATGCGTTTTCTGGCAAAAATTTAAATTCCGTCTCTTTACAGAGTACGGCAGTAAACTGGCCAACTTTTCGCTGAAAATTGCACGGTTGGGTTTTCTTTAAGTTTCATTATGGTTTTATATTCTCTATACATTTATAATATTTCCCCTGAGTGAATTAGTGCGTGAAAGACTGTAACCGTGGATATGCGACTGACCGGTACTGTATCTAATCGTTAAGTTCTTTGAGGTCTACACATATATGGTATATACTCGTATGTTCTATTATTATTATCATTATTATTATTATTATTATTATTATTATTATTATTATTATTATTATTATTATTATTATTATTATTATTATTATTATCATTATTATTATTATTAAACTTACATTTTTGATAGAATATGCTGATACATGTTTTTTTTCGGTCAACAGATATTAATATAGTGTTAACTGGCCTGCTGTTAAATATTTTTTGACCGTGAAAACTGTTGAGTGTAGCCTGAAATTTTACACCCCTTTTCCTGTTTGACTGGTTCCTCATTCCAATGGTTCTCGCGATATTGCTTTGTGTACTACTAAGTAAACTAAATGTGTTTTCCGTATTGTAAAATTATTGTGCGCTGATAATGTTCTCACAATATATTTATATCGGGACATGTTTAACAAACGATTTTTGAGTGCATAACTGTAGGTCATGAATTCTTCTTTGAGTTAAGATAGTCCTAGGGCTAAAGTTGTGGGAATTCAGTAAGTCGTGGCAAACTATGTAGTAGTACTTGTAATAGTAGTAGTAGTAGTAGTAGTAGTAGTAGTAGTAGTAGTAGTAGTAGTAGTAGTAGTAGTAGTAGTAGTCGTCGTCGGAGTAGTAGCAGTAGTCGTCGTCGTCGTAGTAGTAGTAGTAGTAGTAGTAGTAGTAGTAGTAGTAGTAGTTGTAGTAGTAATAGTAATAGTAGTAGTAGTAGTAGTAGTAGTAGTAGTAGTAGTAGTAGTAGTAGTAGTAGTAGTAGTGGTAGTAGTAGTAATAATAATAGCAGTAGTAGTACTTGTAATAGTAGTAGTAGTAGTAGTAGTAGTAGTAGTAGTAGTAGTAGTAGTAGTAGTAGTCGTCGGAGTAGTAGCAGTAGTCGTCGTCGTCGTAGTAGTAGTAGTAGTAGTAGTTGTAGTAGTAATAGTAATAGTAGTAGTAGTAGTAGTAGTAGTAGTAGTAGTAGTAGTTGTAGTAGTAGTAGTAGTGGTAATAGTAGTAATAATAATAGCAGCAAGTAGTAGTAGTTGTAGTAGTAGTAGTAGTAGTAGTAGTAGTAGTAGTAGTAGTAGTAGTAGTAGTAATAGTACTAGTAGTAACAGTAGTAGTAGTAGTGGTAGTAGTAGTAGTAGTAGTAGTAGTAGTAGTAGTAGTAGTAGTAGTAGTAATAGTAGTAGTAGTAGTAGTAGTAGTAGTAGTAGTAGTAGTAGTAGTAGTAGTAGTAGTAATGGTAGTTGCATTAGTAATAAGATTAATAAGTGTTGTAGTAGTAGCAATAGCGGTTTAAAAATGAAATTAATTATATCATAGATTACGGATTTGTTGTCATCCATATTTAAATATTCGTGTGTGTGTGTGTGTGCATGATAATTTTGTAACAAAAAAGTCCGATCAATCACTGTGTAATGACAAAACTCCTCATTTCAAAGTTTAGCAGGAAATTGTTTACTTCATATGTCGAGGATTTTGTATTAACTCCAACTTGTCAAAGAGTCTTACGCCTGAGGAATCAGTGGCATCTTAACTGTAAAACCCGAGTCTGTTTGACAGGGGGGCCAACTAGTCTGAAACTTTCTATAGCTAGAACGAAATTGACATCACTCAGCTCTTAGTTACTGTTTTTAACCAGCCATTTTTACGAGTAGGTCTCACCAAGATGTATTAATCATAAACGTTTAAAGTTACAAATTGTTTTGTGTGATGGTACGTGAAATCCGGTTGGTGGATGTTGTGAGTTTTCTAACTAAATGCATTGCATCACTTTTAGTAAAATTAAAATTTTCAGTCATCCATGGACTTGCGAGTTGAGATGTAAACACCTGTACTTTTATGTTTTAATTTTTAATAGCGACTCACAGTGTTATAGCTCCGCCTAAAGATTAGTGTCGCCCGTGGCTTGGGTCCTCAGGCAAAACGCTTTGAGTACGTTTCGTGGCTATTGCACTTTATAAAAGATCAAGTTTAAAAAAAATTACATTCTGTTTATCAGTCGTGGATGGCTTTAAAAAAGTTAAGTGATACTGCAACAACCTGTAGTTTATTATTTAGAATAGGGTAAATAATGCTTGACTCTCTGGCTGGCAAAAATATCAGCAATCAGTAATGAGACGTCATAGGAGGCAATCTGAATGAATTATCTCCCCCTACCAAAAGTCTTTACCGTTCAAAGCAGAGGCTTTGTGACTCGATACTAAAATAATACCCAATTCAATAAATGTTTTTTTCATGAAATGGTTATACTAAATATCTTAAATTGCATTCATGGCGTATAAAACCTGAGAAGTACACAGGTAAGTTGGATATGCCTCATAATAATGTCGGGTTGAAGCAATTGTTTATTTTCATTTACTTGCTTTGTTGTTCTTTCATGAAATTGTGGAGATTACTGTCACGTTTCTGTAGAACGAGCTTAAGTCTCAGTGGGAAATTAGCTTAAGGCGACCATGCATTGTTATTTTTCAAACCTGTTGTTAGGCTATCTTGTGTTGACAACGCCTCTCAGTCGTCTTATGAATACTACTCACCATGGTTATATAAACCCACGGCAGGCCTCATCCGGCCGGGGCAGGAAAAGAACAAGGCGTAGTGAAGGTTACTGTATTGTGTAAGTCAGTAAACGGGTGACCAAAATCAATACATAGAGAAGGCAAATTTATGCAGTGTCAGTAAGATAAAAAGAGTTACATAAAAATCATAGAATAAAGTATAACACAAAGAAGGCCGAAACTGTGTTATACTGGTCGGTTCGGTAACAAACTAAATATAACACAGAGAAAGGCAAGACTGTGTTATACAAATATTAAATGCTAGTCGGTTCGGTGACAAATAAAAAAAAAAAAAACGACGTATGTCGTAATATCACATCTCCTTCGAAGAGTATGATAATATAAGGTGCCCGCTAAGAACTTGTTCGGTCAAATATCTAGCCAGATATAAAAGGATAGTGCAAAGCTTTGTTGTTGTTCTCAATATTTGTTTGGACTGTGTTCGGTACAGAGTGAAGAAGTATCCACACTGCACATCTTCTTCACAAAAAGTCAGAGCAACGCTGCTGATCCAAGAAAACAGAAGAGTAAACTTGAGACAACACAAGACAAAATTTGATTGTGCGTATCTAATTGTATTGTCTTTACGTGTTACTGAATAGGTACGTTTTGATTGTCAAAATCTTTTCATTTTACTTTTAACATTTTCTTATCTTTAAAAAAAGTTAGAATTTAATTAAATCAGCAGACTTGTTTAATAATTTAAAGCTATACTTTTGTGGGGACCTTTTGTAATATCACTAGTTGGAAATATCATTATATTTTAATGTCATACACTTCTAAGATTTTTGAAAAAGTTCTGTGGCTTTTTCCCTTAGCATTTTCTCACTTTTTCTATTCTTATACCAAGTATTTAGAAATTCTCAAACCTGGGACTTCATGGAAGTTTTTTGCAAGGTGAGGGTCATTTTAATCGACCGATATTCGAAGGACGAATTTTCTAGCTAAAGTTTTCGATACGTGTTTATTCAAAGTACAGCAGAGCTGTCATCCAGCCATAGGGCGGCAGTGCTTTGATCAATAGCAATTTAACCCAAGTTAAGATCCAGTCGCTTACGTACTTAGATTTCTAGATAAACAAGGGGCAGATTTTAGTGCTCTACCTGGAACTTCACATGGAACTCTCCAAGTAGGTTCTTTATTATTCATTGTGTATATAAGCATTGCAACAAGGAAGTCCCATTCCTCATTGAATCTGATTAGTCATAGTTATCCTCGGTTTTGATTTTGGAACCCTGAATACTTAGATTAGATCTCTTTTCGTGGTGTAGATACGCATTCATCTTCAATAAACATTTATGATTTGATTAAATGTTGTCCTTTAGAATCAATTTTATCAATCTCGTGTCATTCAAAGATAATATGCCTTGGACGGAATAGTTTAAAGTATTTATTTTCAAATGCATACAAATAAATTTTTATCAATTCCGAAAAAGACTTCTCTCTTATGTTATATCAAATTCTATTATGCTTAAGGGTGAGTTCAAATTACTGTGGTAACGTTTAATAATGAAGATGTTAGTGTGTAAATGAAAGAAAATTTTTAAAAATTACTCCTTTCCGCGAGGCATTGTTAGATACGTGCTCAGGCTTTTCATGAAGAATATAGAGAATCCATGAAACAAACGTCTGAGGTCAACTGAATCACCAGTGTTGTCCAATGTGAGAAAATTGAGGAATAATAATCCGATGAGAAAATGTGAGTAAAGAGCCTTTTTCAAGGACTCTACCATACACTAAACCGCCCAGAGCGGGTCTCGAACTCATGTCCGTCCGATCCGAAGGCGAGTGTGATACCACTAAACCACATCGCCTCACACATTTAGACTGTATGGGTTGATGAACAATTCAATAGGACGAGTACGAAACAATACTGTCGTACTATGAAAGTACACGCATTAAACATTTTAGCCAGAAAACTATCGATTGATCAAAATGACCCTCATCTTGTCAAAACATCTTAAACCTGGGACTTATTATTATTATTATTATTATTATTATTATTATATTATTATTATTATTATTATTATTATTATTATTATTATTATATTATTATTATTATTATTATTATTATTATATTATTATTATTATTATTATTATTATTATTATTATTATTATTATTATTATTATTATTATTATTATTATTTATTATCATTATTGTTATTATTATTATTATTATTATTATTATTATTATTATTATTATATTATTATTGTTATTATTATTATTACTACTACTACTACTACTATTGTCGTGTTCTTACAAATTCAAAATTAAAGAATGTTGTCGTAATGTTATCAAGGAGCCAGTCACATAGATTTTATACGGACAGTGGAGTAATCAAGGAAATAATACTACGTGTGGCCATTAGGAGAATGCATGGACTATCGTATATAATTGAATTAGATCACCACGTTACCTCTTAAAATTCAAGGATGGATGTGATAGGTATCTTAATCTGTTCCAATATGGTATGCGCATTGTTGTGAAAATCAATTTGAATTTTGGTCGTTGTTACTTATTATTTGAATATGGAACAATTAATTAATGGTAGATATTGGAGTCGTATAGCAATGCAATATTCTGTCTATGACAATATACAGCCCAACAAAGCAGAAAGTAGAATACACAACTACGTAAAACATTCCCCCCAAATGCTAGATTTCTCTATTTAGGAATGGCTTTTTTTTAATCTACGATCCAGCGAATGGAATGGTCCTTTAATTTCTTGTATTTTCAGTCTTTGACAGGGAAACTCATAACAATATTAGACCTGCTTAGTACTACGAAAAATTCGCAGAATTACGATATTTTGGCTCCAAGTTCAGAACTCCACGAGCGTTACTAAGTCATTACAACTTGTTGAAAATGAAAGTTGACGCCGGGTGCATAATTTTAAGGCTTTTGAAGTGTTATTGAATCCTTGTGAGGGAAATTGTTAATATATTAAGTTAACTATAGCAACTGCAATTTTTATCTCCTACATACTACGAATTTTTATTTTTTCAAGTAGGTAGGTCTGCAATATACGTTTACCATTTTAATAACGTTCAAATTAACGGGCACCAATTTTTCGTGACATTATATAATATTATCTGTCATTTAGTATTTAAGCTGGGTTTTTTTTTGTTGGTGAAGACTAAAACATCTTTGTATAAGTAGGCTACTTTTAATTATTTCCACATATTATCTATATCATTAACTTTATAATCGTCTTCTCTTTTATTTCCTTTACATTAGGCTGCGGGTTTATTATCCCAGTATAGATAGTATGCGCTTGGCTAAGAAGTTCACAACATTGTCATCCGGAAGTATAACGAACCAACACATAAAGCTATGTGTAACCTTAAACGTTTATAGTCTGGTGAATACAGTTTAGTGAAACTTACTCATAAACGCGGATCGCAAAAAGCAATAACAACGATCTGAATGATGTCAACGTCATACTATCTATAACAGCAGTTTAAAACCGGTAATTCACTATCCCAGAATAAATCAGCATTTTAAAGGATATAAATTCGTTTTCCCAGAACAAAATCAGTATTTTACCCCATTTAATTCCTTATCCCAGACCAATATCAGTATCTTAAATATGAAGGAAGCCATCTCTGTGCAATGCTACTATTATTTTAAAACGTGAGATTGTTAAAAATCCCGTACCGTAGGCAATCGAAGAGTGCGATGTTTTATCCCAGTACAATCTTAGAATTTTTTTAGATGCAATTATGATTTGTTATCTATTATCTATATTATATATCATTAATATTTCAAAGGGATTAGGTTGTATTCAGCAATTTGTTGATAAAAATTTAAAGTTGGTAATCTATTTCTTATCTTGACAATTATTTAGTTGCTACGATGACAATGACCACAATACTGACATAGCCTAACAGTTGATTACATAACAAAACAGCTATCAAATAATGCCAATAATTTAATGATGACCATATTATGATCTTTCCCAATATTCTTGCTCGATAGCACACAAAAGAAAGCACTTGTTATATACTAAACGGTTACGTTTGTATAGCCATGACTTTTAACAGCAAAAGTGGGATACAGTTATTTATTTCTTATCTAAACACAAGATATTTCTACCTGCATTGACAAACCGTTTGATTCATTTCGACCAAAAAAACTTTATACTTCAATAGGGACAAAAAGTACGACACCACACTTGCCGGGCAACAGTTTTTTCGGTTCCACATTCAACAGAATTTATTTTCCAACAATAGTCTACACGTTTTTATATTTCACTTTCTAAACTGCATTAACAACGCCACTACCACATTATTTCATTCGTCTGTAGTGTTTCATTAATCCTGTTTTGTTAATAAAGGGGAAACCCGAAATGTACATTTTATCTGTTTTCGTATATTAAATTGAAGCTTACATTCAATTTCACATTGTTATTTATCACATTCAACAGAAAGAATCAAACTCTGGTCTTTACTACGAGTACATTTGCTTTAAAAAAAATCAGAATAATCGAATTTTCTTTGCTAAAATGGTTTAATGTTTTACACCATCTGAGTGTCGACCTATTTACAATGGGAAACAATTTTGTTTGCTGTAAGCGTTGTTAGACGGAAGTGGCGTCACGACTTATTATCAATCTTTTAAGATGACCCTCAATTTGATATAAATTGCCAATGTTTAAACTCCAAAGGAATTTCCATATTTGAGACTAATGGTCGAATTAATATTAGTTTTTTGAGGCTGATCAGAGAGATGATCACCGATGTCTGGCACAGACTTGGTACTTGAAGAAGAAGAAGAAGAAGAAGAAGAAGAAGAAGAAGAAGAAGAAGAAGAAGAAGAAGTCGAATTAAAGGTTGGTTTAGCTGTGGTTTTGAAAACAAAGACTTCATTCCAAGCCAAAATATAAAAAGCGTTTTGTAAATGTATAAGTTTTACGAATGATGTCGATGTTTTAACCTGCTTTATTATACATAATGTCTATTATTTAGGTCATACGAGTAGAAACAATGTTATGATGTGTTTATTATACCAGCAAAAGCTTAAAGGTTATCCACCAGAAAATACTTTCTTACATTACTAGAATTCTCTTGATGGTAATCACACCTTAGACCGTTTGACTGTTGCTAGAAATCTTACTCTCTTTTACAAAAAATACACATCTGATCATGATGATGATGATGATGATGATGATGATGGTGGTGGTAAGGTGGTGGTGGAGCTGGTGTTGTTGGTGGTGATTATGATGACGATGATGAGGATGATAGAGTCTAAGAATAAGGGGAAATATATATATATATATATATATATATATATATATATATATATATATATATATATATATAAAGTGTGTACAACACACTTCCTTGTTGAGGCTGTAGTGATTTATTTCAAATCCCTCCTATATTTCTCGGGATTTCAAATAACTCATACATATTTTGCTCACAGCGTCGCCTACATACTTTTATGACTCCAGCACAATTAATTTTCCAAGTCATGGAGATTGTCACGATATCGCCTTCTCTGGACACATGGGAATATGAGCCACAATTCAACGCATAACTAACCATTACTATTGGCCCGGACGCGATGCCGGTATTAAGCTCTATGTCAAGTCATGCAATAGCTGTCAAACAAAATCAAACCGCTCTTATACAATTCATGTACGCCTTGGAGAAACCCCTATAATCGGCACGCCCTTTCAACGTATCAGTATTGACATTGTAGTACCCTTACGTATGTCTCGGAAAAGAAACAGATTCTTACTGACCTTGATCGTTGCGTGCAGTGGATGGGCTGAAGCAAAGCCGCTCAGACGGATCGACACACAACCACAAGCCGACAGCTTGATGGAGATATTTTCTAGGATTAAAAAAAAGACAACAACCGATCAGAAACGCAAAAAGGGAAACTAGACTAAGTATATCAAATTAAGAAATTAAGGAGAAGCACCGGTGTAAGATAGAACTGAACAAGTGTGTATGAAAGGTGCCAGACAAAGCAAGAAAGAAACATACAAGAAAAAATAACCATCCCAAAAAATCAGTCGACTTCCCCAGTCAAGGTTGACTGATTGTTTGGGATAGATTTTTTCTTGTATTTTTCTTTCTTGCTTCGTCTGACACCTTTCATACACACTAGTTCAGTTCTTACTGAGACTAGTATACCGACTAGTATACCGATTTGCACCTACCTAAAATGTGCGCGTCATTATCCCCATATGTATTGTGGTGCTTACAACACTAAATCCATTATTGATTATGCATTATTGATCCCGACATTGGACATGTAAATAAAAAGGATCATAAATGACAAACCTGTTATATTTATCGTTGAACTATATTATTTCTACTTCAGTACTTCTATTTCAGTTGCTCTGTGCTCTCACCTGTTACTAATCACTGGATCGTATAAATAAAATAAAAGGTATGATCATTAAAATGCAACACAACACGGTAGTACAATTACCAACTCTCTTTACTTATTTCCATTTCTATCCTGCTCATCACCGCCGCGAGATATCAGTTTATTGTTGTATTTGAATTCGTTATGATGTTTAGAGATTTAACGCTATTTTTTATAATGTGTACATATGGCCTAAAAATTTACGTGTATTTTACTTTTGACTAAAGAAGCCTCTGGCAGAGAGTCATATTTCTTGATATTATCAACATTAGTGCCTACCCCATTTACTTTTCTCAAGTAATTTTGGTACTTCTCCTTTTGGTCGGCTCGTATTTTAAAACTCTACCCTCTATACTGACATCAGATCCGTAATTCTCACCCAGTAAGTTGTAACTGCGATACATCTATGACTTCATTGAGGCTTAAATCAGTGCTTTTCCTTTTTTGTGTGAAAAAAAGGTTAGTATTTGACCAAAAAAAAAAAAAAACAAACAAAAAAACAAAAACAAACAAAAACAAAAAACAAACAAACAAAAAACAAAAACAAAACAAAAACAAAAAAAAAAAAAAAAAAAAGAAAAGAAAAAGAAAAAAGATCCCGCCATGCCTTTGCTAGATTCAGGATAAGCGATCTAATTATCGATACTTTTTTTTTGGGTATATTTCAGGTTAAGGATTACGACAAGTTGTTGAATAAAAAAAAACATGGAGTTTAAGTCGTAAGTTGAAAAAAATTTGGATAAATCAATAATAATAATAATAATAATAATAATAATAATAATAATAATAATAATAATAATGATAATAATAATAATAATAATAATAATAATAATAATAATCATCATCATCATCATCATCATATCATCATCATCATCATCATCATCATCATCATCATCATCATCATCATCATCATCATCATCATCACTATTTTTAGTTAATTTCTTCACGTATCAGATCTCTGAAAACTTTGCTTTGAATTAAGTACGCCTCCCAATTCAATACCACAGAACATCCCGACGACCTATCTTGATCACCGTTCTACTGGGATGTATGTTGATCAGTGTTGCTATCATCTTTGCTGCTTTCTGGATCACCAAAGATGACGATAAGGATAGCACTAACAGGAAAAAAATACACTATAGATCGGGAACAGGCTCGTACAAATATGCAGCGGTGGCGTCGGAGGATGAACTTTGTTCTGATATTGGAAAGTGAGTGAAACTTGCCTGTATACCGTTTATTTATTTATTTATTTTTTTTTTACATAAAAACGATTTTTAGATACAATCTGGTCTCTTCAATTGGTCATCTACTTAATTGGATTCAATAGTCTGATGTCACGTCGCCCAGCAACGGCGAGCCGCGTGGTTCTAAACAAAGAAAATTAGTACTTTTAATTCTTCATGCTGGCTAGAACTTTACATATGTCATGTGATCATTCTGTATACAAGTCAAAACATGATCATATTTATAATATTTTTCTCCTCTGGATACACGTTTATGCTCGTCGTAGAAATATTTCCTTAGGGCGTCCGCCATTGTTCCGATAGTTTAGAGCCAGTTAGTTACTACGTTACTATGCGAGAATACGAGAGATGTGACGTCATGATTGTTGAAGCCAATTGCAAACGTGTGCTATCGATTTCAATTGTGTGTGCATGTTATGCTCATCAACAATGTTTATTTGGCTAGTAAACTTTGATCTGTTGAAATTTGCCTTTTAATGGTGTTAGCTTCTGGTCTAAAGTGTCCTCAGCATAATTCCACTAGATATATAACTATAATTTATTTTACGCACTTGATGGATAGATTTTTTATACAAGACGATCTATCTATCTATTTATTTATCTATCTATCTATCTATCTATCTATCTATCTATCTATCTATCTATCTATCTATCTATCTATCTATCTATCTAATATATACATACATACACACACACACACACACACACACACACACATATATATATATATATATATATATATATATATATATATATATATCCATCTATGTTATAAAACATTTACCACTTTTTGTTGTACAGTCGTCATAAATGTCTCTAATTTAAAATTACCAAACTTTAGGATTCTGTTTGGAGGGCCTTCTACTGAATGTTGTTGTTTTTGTTAGATCTCTTCCGGTATGCTTATAAATAATTCCATCTATGTGGACAGTTGTATAATTCTTTTTTTAATGTTAATGGTGGTTTTCTGCCGAGTGTTTAATGATGAAATATTTTTCCTACAGGCATAAGATGCATTATTTGTTGAAAGTGTGTATCCTGTTGGTTTTAATATCATTTCCCCTGATATGCTGTGATCAAAATGTGTTTTTCGAATTCTAAATGTGTTCGCTAAATGTGGTGGTTGTCCTGTTGCTGGAATTTCAGAAAGTTGAATGTAGTTTTGACAATTTTCTCTGAAAGTCCTATGTATTATTCCTGCTTGTATATATAATATCATTCTACAACTGTGACTTGGTGTACAATTATTAACTATATATCTCTATATACCTTTGCATCTATGTTCATCTATTACTTATCTATCGATTTATTTATCTATGCTCAAATGTATCTATCAATAAATCTCGTATCCTACCCATATTTACATTTGCCCACCAACATTGTAATTTCAGTGATGTACTTACTCGAAAGCACGGAAATGCATTTGACGCCACAGTGGCAACCCTGTTGTGTAATGGTCTCCTACATATGCAGAGCTCTGGGGTCGGTGGGGGCGCTTTCTTTGTCGTCCGTGACAAGTAAGTTGGAAATAGGATTCAATAGTCTGATCTCACGTCCGCCCAGCAACGAGCAGCTTGGTTCTAAACAAAGAAAATGATACTTTTTATTCTTCATGCTAGCTAGAACTTTTTTACATGTCATGTGATCAGAATGTATATAAGTCAAAACATGATCAGATTTATAATGTTTTTCTCCTCTAGATACACTTTTATGCTCGTCCGAGAATTATTTCATAAGGGCGTCCGCCATTCTTCCGACAGTTTAGAGCCAGTTACTAAGTTACCATACGTCATTACGAGGGAAGTGACGTTACGACTGTTGAAGCGTATTTGTAAAGATATCAGTGCCTGTTGGAAGAAAATCGGCATGCTAGACATGGTTCTCACACTACTATGTTATGACGATCGACCCAATCAGCAAAGTCCGGTCCGCATTCGTGCACCGTCGCAAACCCGCCTGGTAGCATCGTCACAACACACCGTTCGACTCGATGCTCTGTCGTTTCGGGTTCTTGCCAACATCGGGTACATGTGGGACAGGTGGAAAGTCCCCACTGATGAAGCGCACTTGCTGTTAGGCAGTTCCTCGACCGAAGCAGATTCGCAGCCACCCAGTGTCTTCTCTTACTGGTATCAGAGCCTGGCAACTTTTCACCAAGCTTAGAGGAGTGTACGTCCCCGCCCCCACGAGGAATTAAATTCGTCTAAACCGACTTCCATCTCGTAAATGCATTTCTGTCCGTAGTCAGGGAATCTGCGTACAAGGGTTGCCGGGACTAATTTCTGCTCGAAACGGGGGCACCGTCAATTATGCGCTTCAGAGGGGCATCCCCATTCCCTCTCTCTCGGATCTTACTCAGCCAGTTTACCGTAATCGTCTCCCTCCGGACATGACACTATGTGCATCGACTTGCAATGTCGAGGGCGAATCGCGCGAGACAACGGTCAAATCCGCTGTCGCTCTGGGCCGATTCGGGTTATCAAGCAATGCCCCATTTCTTGCCGGCAAACCCCTTTCACTTGCTATCGTCGTGGTCGGATGATTAACATTTCCGGTATTCGTGGCTCATTGTGGGAGACATTCCTTCACATAAAAAGTGTTTTTTTTCTTCTCTCGACTATATCACAAAAAGTAATTGCAGATTCGTAATCAGCGACCTCAAATTAGTGTTATTCCATTCATACTACTTAACATTCACTTCACGGTCCAAATGTTTTAAACAAATTAATATCCATACGCATTGTCAAATCTACGCGTACACATCCCATTTTAATCCTTGGCTTAATATATATACATATATATGTTGGTTTTACAATTCAATTCGAATAAAGTCAATAATGTCAATTCGCTATGGCACATAATATCTCACATAATAGTATAGCAGATTAAAGAAACACGCACATACTACTACTGCTGCTGCTACAACCACTACTATTACTACAACTTCTACTACTACTACTACTACTACTACTACTACTACTACTACTACTACTACTACTACTACTACTACTACTACTACAACTACTATTACTACTACTACTACTACTACTACTACTACTACTACTACTACTACTACTACTACTACAACTACAACTACTACTGTATTAATAATAATAATAATAATAATAATAATAATAATAATAATAATAATAATAATAATAATAATAATAATAATAATGATAACAATAATAATAATGATGGTGATGATAATGATGATAATGCTGATAATGGTGATGATGATGATGATGATAATAATGATGATGATGATGATGATGATGATGATGATGATGATGATGATGATGATGATGATGATGGAATAATGACGGTGGTGGTGGCTGTGGTGGTGGTGGTGGTGGTGATGATGATATAAATTATAAAAACAAAAACCACGGAATGTTGTAAAACATTCAAAGTTTAATTTTCATAGAAATAACATTTACGCACCTGATTGGTTTATATTGATTCTTTAATTTTAAAACCACCTGTGTAGAAGTTTTCTTTTATCTATATTTTATAAATATTATTTTTGTGTGGGTGTACAATGGTCGTTTTTGTAACCAATATTTAGTCCAAACTGTCCTTTTTTGCTGTGTCTTTCGCTTTTCTCGAAGAGCAAGAACACATACACCAAGCACATCATCTAAAACAACATCAGTCGTCTTTACTGTCGTGGAAGTGCAGGAAATGATCGTCCTATCGGCGGTTTTTCCTTGCCGGTCCAATCTCCACGGGCAAACCCTCACGCTTTGTCCCTGGGTGTAAATTGTAAATGGCCGATAATACTAGTGGAAGTAAGATGATACCCCCCCCCCCCACCCCCCACCCCAAGAAAAACAAAACAAAACAAAACAAAACAAACAAAAAAAAAACACACCCAAAACTGTAACGGTGTATGGGTATGACCTTGTGCGGTATGAACGAAGCGACCTCTATAAAGTAAGGAGGAAGAAGAAATTCCAAAGGAATGAAGATATATGATAATGTTCAAACATGATATAAGACCTACACAATTTATTATATAATATTATGCTTACATTTTTGGAGTGACTTTACTTTACGATAAGAGTGTTAGGTAGAAATCGGGCCAGGTTACTTTAATTCATTTCACACTACTTAACATTCTCTTCACGGTCCAAATGTTTAAAAAAAATAATTTCCACAGGCATTGCCGTAAAAAATAACAATGTAAAATTGAATGTAAGCTTCAATTTAATTACAAAAAAAGATAAAATGGACGTTTCGGGTTTCCACTTTATCAACAAAACAGGATGAATGAAACACTACAGATGAATGAGATAATGTGGTAGTGGCGGTTACATTACAGGCATTACCGGAACTTATTTGATATAAATGGCAGTACGTAGTCCTTAAAGTCGTTCTTCGGAGTCATACTGTCCATGGACACAGAGCTAATCCTGGATTATTTAGCATTAAAGGAATAATGGACATTGAAAGCTACATTTTGATAGGACGCTAGTCTACCGAAAAGTACTTTCCGCCAGATCTAGCAGACCTAGATATATATTCACTGCTAGTTGGACAGAAAAAAACTATCCCGACAGCACCAGGGATCCATAACATTCCCATAGCGTGTGAAACGAGTTCTCTACCATCTGAACCAACGCCCCCAACACTCTCCATTGTGACATTGAACGAAAGCAATCAACTATTTTGTTTTTCCAGGAAACAGGGCTGGTTTGCAATAAATGCCAGAGAGACAGCTCCAGCCGGTGCCACCAAAAACATGTTTGCCAAAGAGGAAGACAGAATCAAATCTCGACTAGGTTGGTTGAAAATACAAATTACAGATATCGAGCACAATATGCACAGAGACTGGAAGAAAATGGAAGAAAAAAAATTGGTTGGCCTGATCCTTTATATATATATATATATATATATATATATATATATATATATATATATATATATATATATATATATATATATATATATATATATATACTTGTGATCAAAAGAAAGTATACACTTGTTTTATCTACAGAATTAGTATGAAATATTGTTCTGGTTTATTAAAAACCTATGTGTTATCATAGTACTATTATTTATCTTTCATTTTGTTATAATTTATAACGTTTATGGTTGATCTTGTATGCAACATAGACTTTTAAAAACATGATCTTCAAAAAGGGAAGTAACAAGTCAAAACATACACTATAATTTTGACAAACAATGGCATTTTAATAACATTACTTGTGTTCAATTCACTTGAAGTGAAGGTGAATCTAATTCAATCAGTAACGAGTATGTCACCCGTTCGCTCCAATCACAGCATTGCATCTCTTACGCATGGAATTTGTCAATCAGGCCAGCTGGTATTAAGGAATGTTATCCCAATCTGTTCTTATGGCATGTAACAGTTGTTGTTCATTTTTCGGGTCTAATGAACCAACTTGGGGGCCGATTATGTTCCACATATGTTCTATCAGATTTAGATTGGGGGATATTGCAGGCCACAGGCTGATAACGTTCACATTATTTGCTGCTATAAAATCCCTTATTACAATAGTTCGGTGGGATGGTGCATTGTCGTGTCGAAGTTAAAATTTAGGATGTTCATGAAAAAATGGAATAACATAGGGTTGTAAAACGTGCTGGATGTACCTTGCGCCGGTCAGGGATACATTTACATGGACTAGAGGTGTCCTATACTCTCTGCTTATTCCACCCCACATCATGACATGTCCATATCCTCTGTTTGGGGATTCCATGACACAAGAACCGTAAAATCTTCGGTAACAACATAATCTACTGTCATTTCTTCCAATCACAAAGCGTGATTCATCTGAGAAGAGAACAAATGACTACGCATGCGTTGTCAGCGCAGATGAGCACGGGCCCACTGAAGACGGGCCAACCGCTGATGTGCTCTAAGAAGTTGTCGCATCAACGGACGTCTTGCGATAATGTCATGCTCTCTAAGTCTGCGTCGAACAGTGTGTAGACTAATTCGTGCACCTGGGAACTCTAGCGCAGTTTCAGTCGCCGTCCTAAAACAATCCTGTAGATGCGTATAAAACGGTCCTCACCTTGTGTTGTTACTCGCGGTCTGCCAGTTCGATTTCGGTCCCTTACCGTTTGTGTTATTTCAAATCGATCCACTAAGGAATATACAGGTCTCCTTGTGATATTAAACATTCTTACCACATTGGTCACAGACTGTCCAGCTTGAAGATGACCAACGGCACGTGCACGTTGTTCTAAACTAAGTCGTGGCATCGCGTAGATTAATGGATGGTATTTTGTATTGTGTTTTCCTACCTTGAAAATAGTTCAAGAAGACACGGATGACAACAAAATTAATCTACACACTTCCTGTCCATTGTAATGGGCTAAAAGGTTATTTTAGCACGTGCGCGACGTGGTGAGCGAATTTCAGGTCAAAAACAAAAACATCGACTATCGGTACACAAAAAGGCTAATGGTTAACAACTCAGTGGAAAATCATTAGCCTACGTCAACGGATAAAAAAGTAACGACGATTTTAAATGTGTATACTTTCTTTTGATCGCAAGTCTATAATATAGTATGTATATATTGTGTCAATAAAGGCATGCGATATAAAAAAAAGAAGATAAATTTGTCTACTTTTTTAAAGATATATACAACGTACCAATATTATGTTTTCTCTTATGTGAGATGATAGCAAATTCAAATTTTCTAGTTTCTATTGTAAATTACACACACACACACACACACACACACACACACACATATATATATATATATATATATATATATATATATGTGTGTGTATGTGTGTGTGTGTGTGTGTAATTTACAAAAGAAACTAGACAGTTTGAATTTGCTATCATCTCACATAAGGGAAAACATAATATTGGCACGTGGTATATATCTTGAAAAGGTAGACAAATTTATCTTTTTTTATATCGCATGCCTTTATTGACACAAGTGAGGAGCAGATGCGGATCGCCAACCAGGTCGGTACAAAAGTTACATATTATAAATGCGCACCAGAAAAATTTCAGATATTTATTTCATATAAGCGTTACTACGCAGCAGTTAGTTGTCGCACTAAAAGTTAACGCTCAAAGAGCGTGGTTTAAAATGTTCACAAACCCGTAATTCGACAACTTTGCACAATGTTGCTCGGCTGAGATGGGCAGATGAACTCCAGGACTGAGATTAGTCAGAATAATATTATTATGTTGGACAGCATTTTGTTTACAGACGCATCGGTTTTTTAAAGGTAATTAATTCCCTAGACAAAAAAAGTTCGTGTCATCGACGTCGAGGTGAAGGTTTCAATGACCAATAAATCATACACTAAGAGAAAACTAGCTTATCTATATTTATATATGCATATTGCGCGCGCGCGCGCGCGCGTGTGTGTGTGTGTGTGTGTGAGAGAGAGAGAGAGAGAGAGAGAGAGAGAGAGAGAGAGAGAGAGAGAGAGAGAGAGAGAGAGCTTTTAAAATGTATTTATAAATTTTCTCTAGTTAATTTCATATAATAACCTACTCATTATCCTCATATTATCATATTATAAAGGTGGTTTGGCCGCAGGGATACCTGGAGAATTGAAAGGCTTGTACGAAATCCACAAGAAGTTTGGATATGTGGATTGGAAGACATTAGTCCAACCGACATATGAGCTTGCCAAAAACGGCTTTTTTCTGAATGAACACGTTCATAAGCAAGTAGTCAAACTAAAAAGTAAAAAAGGATTTGAGTAAGTCTCATCTTTTTCTTTTATCCTTCTCCTCACCCCCTCCAGCTCTAATGCTTCTTCTTCTCCTCCTCGTCTATATATTATGTATATATTGTTATATATATTAATCGTTTGGTTAATGAGATATCACTTTAAAATGCTATTTTATAAATAAAGATATAACCAATAAACTTATTTGGATGAAATGTTTACATATATACATGTATATATAAATATAAAATAACATTTTTGAAGTGATATCTCATTAACCAAACGATAGAATTCCTCAGATGATAAGAGAGACGCATGCGCAATGCTATGTTGACGATCTCTCTAGGAAGGACATGTAAGGGTGTACGTGTGCAAACTGCGGGTGTACAATATTTTGGGAAAATAAAGAAAAATAAGGGACACCCTGTGATCTTGTTTTTTGGTGTGCTATGTTTAAAACCTTGCCGCTCGTTTCGTTTTCAAAAAGGTCCACTGATCTTTTCTCTCAGTCTTAATTCAATATATTATAGTTTGTCTCACCAAAATGATAAATCATGACATAAAATGAGTTTTTCATAAGTATGTATGACTTCTTCTTCTTCCTTTTCTTCTTCTTCTTCTTTTTGTTCTCTCTCTCTCTCTCTCTCTCTCTCTCTCTCTCTCACACACACAGACACGCATTCACACACACGCACTCGCTTTACGCAACGGGTGATCGATCCCGGGTGCATTCGAGATTTTTTGGACGCCCCTGTCCACCCAGCAATGATTAGGTAGCTGGGTCTCTTAGATCTGGCGGAAAGTACTTTGTGATATATTAATGTCTTATCTAAAGGATAGCAAGTCATTGCTATTGTCCCTTTCACATTATAAAAACCAGGATAAACTCCGGTTCCATGGGCCGATTGGGGGATGGTGGGGTATAGAGAGGGGGAGGGGAAAGGGAAGAGTGAGAAAGGGAACGTATAAGCGGAAAGGAGAGGGGGGGGGGGGGGGGGGGGGGGGGGGGGGGGGGGGGGGTTGAATAATGTCGGAGACGGTTTATTTTGTGCTATTAGTTTGAATTTATTTGAGTGTCTGCACATTGTCATAAGTTCGGATATCTTTTGTTTAGGATGTTACGTTTGTGTGTAAAAGTACTTCCAATTTTTCAGTGAGGCAAAGGTTGCACTTTCTTGTTCCAAATCGATAGGGACTACATTTTGACAATCTCCCATCTTACTGTTGGCGTTATGTTTGCATTTATTTGGTCCCAGTAGTGCATTGATAATGTTGTACTCTTGGTTCTGCTTTTGTTTCTCATTGTCGTTTTGTGATTGTTATAACTGATTTTGAATGGCCATTGTATCTTGCAAATATATTGTGCTGTAGTGTTGTTGGTGATTATGTTAGCCTTATAAATAAAGGGCTTTTGTAATAATATTCCTTGTACGGGGCAACCGTTCTTTGCCCTGCAGTGCAAATGGTTGTTATGCTGTTTTCATTGGAGTAGCTTCCATTTTATATGTCAGCTTGTGGTCGTGGCCTCTGTGTTTAAGTGCCGTCTCGTATATGAAGAGAGGGAAGTCAATCGCTGCTCAATCATTTCTGGAATTCGTTTTAATATTGTAGAACATTTCAGGCCACACAAAAACACAATAGAAAACGGAACATAATATGGTTCAACTCACCATTCACCAAATCAGTCACAACAGGTATTGGCAAACAATTTCTCTCTCTCATTGATAAGCACTTCCCCCAGAATCATCGGCTCCATAAAATAATAAACAGGAACAATGTAAAAATAAGTACAGTTGCCTAGATAACATGAAGCAGACAACTACAATCCACAACATGCAAATTCCTTCCGCATATAAGTCCCCTTTCCCACCCTTCCCTTTCCCCTCCCCCCCACCCCCCACCCCCCATTTCCCTCTTTCCTTATATTATGTATATATATATATATATATATATATATATATATATATATATATATATATATATATAGTTTGATTAAAATGACGCATTAAATACAATCAAATTTTGATTGATTATGACACAGCTTTTAACAAACAAACAAATGATCAGTTATACTACCACTCCTTCAAAAATGACATCAGATTCTTTCTGGATGACAAAGGCGAACCTTGGCCAGTGGGAACCTTCATCAAAGTCCCCAAACTTGCTAAAACGTTTGAGATTATCCGAGACGACCCCATGTCTTTTTACAACGGAGATTTGGCTAAGGATATTGCACAGGATATCCAGGATGCAGGTAAGAAATTCGGATTTGACCATTGTGACCATCAGCTTTCAAACGGGGATATATCGGGTTGATTTAGATGATATATATTATATTATAATTGGCAAATAGGATTTTTTGTAGCACTAAGGCTCCAAACCACCGGACCAATAGTCACCAAATCTTGCATGGCGTTTACAATTGCAATGAAGATGGTTTGCGTGTATTATGAGATTGATAAGACATCGTGATGATTTTATCAAAAAATCAAATTTGTTTCGTCAAATCCAATCGAAAAAGAAACCATCATTTTTTTAGAAGGAATGTGTATCAACCTTCCGGTTAGCTAGTGTGGCAATGATGTGGGCGTACTGTGGGGCTACGATCAATTTCTTAAAATTTATACGAACCATTTTCCGTTCTTAACATTGGGAAAGAATTCTATGATAAGTGAGCGAAATATATAAAATGTTAAATGCAGAACACATCTATCCATGTCCAATTAAAAAGCTCTGTGGAGTTCTCTTACGAAGTCGAAAACTGTATTGCCTATTATTGAGTTAAAAATTATATTCAACACTTAAGTCATAGGTGTTGTGTTGATCGACTTGTCATAACGTTCAATGAACAAACAGCAATGCGTTTATATATATTCATATCTATAGCAAACATAAATACCATTCCATTGGTTTCCATTCGTGTGCCTCACAGCAATGACCTGTCTTTTTTCCATTGATCGTTTTAATCATGTGATTTAATCGGTAACATGTCCAATCAAGTACAAACTAACGTACCCGCGTTAACAGATTTATGAATTAATATCATTCCTTCATAGATATTTAACACAAAAAAGGTAGCCTACAGGGTGGTTGCCATGTATTTGGACGATACAAGTTTTGTCCCATAGCCTACTTTTGATTTATGTGAGAATATTTTCTCTATACAAACCTAAAATAGTGTTTACTATAAAAAATCTTTTAAAATACAGGACAAGGATTTCGAAATTGTAATTTTAAGTAATTTTGATAACATGCAAGCTGTTAGTTGCACCTACGTTGTCCTTATTAGGCTCTGTAAATAAGAATCCAGAAAAGCTTTAAACAATGAATTGCTATTCGTTGATGATACTTGAAAATTTGGATATATTTTGTGTGTGTTAATTCTCTAAAATTCATTTGCTTTTAAATTGTGATAGTTCTGCACGGTCATCGATTTACATTTTTGCTAGATGCTTTCCCAAATCCAAGTAAATACGAGTTTATAATGCATCCCTCCTCCCTTTTTTGTTTGTTCACTCGATACATTACAGTGATGTAAAATACATTTACTGCTTCTTTGATTTTCAAATGCATCCATAGGAGGGATCATTACCGTTGATGATCTGAAGAACTACAGCCTCACTTGGAAGGAAACCACAAAGATGACACTTCCGGGAGGTTTTACATTGCATTCCATGCCTCCCCCTGGAAGTGGCGTTATCATCAACTACATACTGTCTATATTATCCGGTAAGAATATACCATTTGTGAAACCAGAAGGGTTTAAACAATTTCTTAACACTCTTTCCATGGTAAAGTATGTTTAAAAAGGCGGCGTCTCTGTTTGAAAGTCTGGTATTTTTTAGGTTTAGATTAGACTTTTTGGGCCGGGAAAGTCATGAGAATAAAAATACAAGAGTCTCTCCATTGTCTTTCAGTGTCAAAGACCCACGGTACAGAAGAATTTTCTTTCACAATAATTATTTTCTAACCTTTGAAAACACGTTTATTCTAGTATTCTAGGCAAGACGTAACTTGTCAATAATTGCTGAGTAAACAATTAGGTCAGAAACATGTCCTTGGTCAGAACAATTCTAGACTATTTCTGGTACTGATATCGGCCCATTTGTGCTCTATCAGTTGAGCTAATAGGATAAAGATAGTAAACTCTCACAGTGGAGTTCGTCCTTAAGTAGTAAGTTTTAAAAAATTCATAACTAGACTGGGTGGGGGTAGAGGGGGAGTGAACGAGTTTCTAGTAATGGCGTCTTTTCCTAATGAAAACAAATATGGCTTGCTGTTTGATATCATTATTCCTATTCTGATTTTGACTTAATCCTAATTATATTATTAATAATAGGTTACAATTTCAACGCTGACAGCATGAGAACAGATGAGAACAAGATTCTTACGTACCACCGTATCGTGGAGGCAATGAAATTTGCTTATGGAAAAAGATCAGCCCTCGGCGATGAAGACTTTGTTGATGTTGCTGAAGTAAGTTAATTCTTTCCAGTCGCGTGTTTTAATCATTTAGCTGTAAAAGTAAATCGCAAGTTTTTCTTCTTCTTTTTCTTTTCTTCTAATTCTCCAAATCATGTTAACAATCATCGTCCTCATCATTGTCGTGGTCGTCGTCATAATAATAATAATAATAATAATAATAATAATAATAATAATAATAATAATAATAATAATAATAATAATAATAATAATAATAATAGATAATAATAATAATAATAATAATAATAATAATAATAATAATAATAATAACAATAATAATAATAATGATAATTATAATAATAGACTGTTATAGAGCGCATGGTATCCTCAACAATGAGGCTCTAGGCGCTTTATATTACAACACAAAGCAATATAGAATGTACATGACATCAAAAAAAGAAATGTTTTCAAGGATTACTTGAAAATATACAATCATTTGGAATCTCGGATGCTCTGTGGAATGGTGTTCCATATGGACGGACCAAAATGAGAAAATGACCTTGTTAACGCCTTTGTACGAATGCGTGGGATAGTCAAACGGGTGGTGTCATTGGAGGAACGCAAAGGTCGGGTTGTCGAATATTTCTTTAGGAGCTCTGTGTGGTAGGGAGGGGCAGTGTTTTCAAGATAACGATAAACTAGGGCACATGCTTTGAATGTGACCCTTTTCTCAACAGACAGCCAATGTAATCCTCAAAAGAGAGTTGTGGCAGTCAAACCTCCGCCTTCGAAAGATCAATCTGGCAGCATTATTTTGGACCATCTGCAGCTGCCTGAGCTTATTTTCCGAGACACCAACAACAGAGCATTGCAGTAATCCAGCTTTGGAAATAAAAGAGAAACGACAAGTTTCTTGGTAACATACTCAGAAAGGAACTGTCGAATAGATCTAATTGTTTTCAATTGACACATCAATGATTGGATCATTGTCTTAATTTGATGGTCCATCGACAGTTCTGAATCTAAGAATGCTCCAGGATTTTTGACCATGTCATTACTATCTGGATGCCTTCCATCGCACACAGCTAAGAAGGGTACTGGACATCAAATACCCCAAAAAGATCTCAAATGAATCACTCTATAAGATCACAAAAGAAAGACCAATCTCCCTTGACATTTTACAACAACGATGGCAACTTTTCGGTCACGCAGGGACCAAAACATACCAGCTAACCAAGCCATGTCGGGATACTTTCTAAAACACGGGAACCTTTTCAGAGGAAGACCGATCACAACACTCCCTGTGATCCTAAACAAAAACCTCACAACACTTGGACAAAGCATTAGTCTCATAACGGCAGGGGACATTGAAAATCTGAGAACCCTAGCAGAGGACCGGCAATATTGGAGACACCTCACACAGGGAATACTGGAAACAGCCAAGGCGACCCGATCTTTCGGTCGAGACGCGAAAGGCATCTAAGTCAAGTCAAGTCATTACTATCTATTGACACCTCTCCCACTTTCAATTTCTTCTCGTTTCAAAATCTTCTGTTTCCTACATACATTACCTCCGTTTTCTCATCATCCAACCTTGGTCTGTTCCTACCCATCCAATCGCTAACACCCAGTACGCATTTTTCACATGTGCTAATGACATTTTGTAAGTTTTTAGTACATTCAGATCCAAATAACTGGGTGTCATCAGCATGTTGGTGGTACGACAGGCCAAAGCCACTGATAAATTTTGAAAGTGGATGTATGTAGAGAACAAAAAGCACAGGTCCAAGAACTGACACCTGTGGGAAACCACATTCTAAAGGAATTTGATCGGACTTTAAAATATTTACAACTACAATTTTTCACCAATCTAATAAATAAGATTTAAACCAACTGAATGCCGTACCAGAAATGCCGAAAGTTATTTCTAAACGTTTTAACAATAGGTCGTGATCGATAGTGTCAAACGCTGATGATAAATCAAGAAGGTTAAGAAGTATGCAGGAACCATTATCGATGATTTGAAGAAGATGATTTACAACCCGGACAAGAGTCGTTTCGGTCGAGTGGTTTGGTCTGTAGGCAGACTGAAATTTTTTCCATGGAATTTATTTTAAGGTGATCTAGAAGTTCTTTTAGGACTAGCTTTTCAAGAATTTTTGATAGAGAAGGAAGGTGGGAGACATGTTGATAGTTATTTGGGTTTTCTTTGTCAAGATTAGTTTTTTTTCAATAAGGGTTTAACATACGCAATGTTGTAGATATCAGGCACGGCACCCAGTTTAAGTGATATATTTATGATGAGAGTGATGGATGGTATTAATTCGTTTATGAATAGTTTTAAAATATCGGGTTCTTCTGTTTTCCAGCTAACCCTTCAAAACTTCAAAACACTGTCATCTTCACAGAATCCAAATCGGTTCTCCAAGCTCTCGATTTAGATAAACTCTCCTCAACGTTCAATAGTTTAAGATCTCAACTAGATGAATTCCTTACAACACACAGAGTAGACTTATCTCTCCAGTGGATACGGGACATTCAAATATACCAGGAAATGACAATGCAGGCAGACTAGCCAGACTCGGATCAACACTTTTACAACCATCAATTCCAGTATCCTTAGACACAGCGAAACAAATAATCAAAACAAATAAGAGAGAGGAATGGATGAACAGTTGGGCAATGAGCACCACGGGTAGATGTATGTTTTCCCATATGACCACTCCTGTAAAGACTGATTGCCTAAATAAGCTCAGAAACACCAGCAAAGCATCATCTTTCAACTAAGAACACAACACATACCGCTCAACAACCATTTAAGCAAAATTACAAAAGACACATCCCCTTCCTGCCCCCTATGTCAACACCCCAATGAAACAGTAACACACCACTTGCTTGAATGTCAACCTCTTGAAGACCTGAGATGCACATTCCTCCCACCAAATCCAAGCATCAGTAACACACTTTATAGTCACCTGGAACAACTACAAAAGACATCTAACTTCTACGTCATGGCACAAGACCGAAGGGCTAGAGCTCAGGTGGTCGCTGGTTCGGATAAGTAAGTAAGTAAGTAAAATATCGGGTTTAATCGGATCTAACTCACAGCTTTTCGAAGCAGCTGAGAGAATACAGTATATGACTTCTCTCGCTGACGTCAACAAACTGTGAAGGACCGTCACCCGAAAAAAGTTCAAACTTTGTATCAAAAGGATAAGTTTCTAATTCATTTCTGATCAATTTATTTTTTTCTTTAAAAATTGGAAATTTTAGTTGGAAAGGTTCTTGATTTTCTTTACCTAGTAGTTCATTTGAAATTCGAAAAAGGTCCTTAGATGATGTCACAGTCGAAAATTCCTTATCATAATAGCCTGGTTTAGTCAATGTATTTATATGATTGAATTATTTTTATCTATTAAATATTTTTCTCTATCAGCTGGTAGTTGTGATTTTCTTTCATATAATCTCCTTTGTTGTTTTGCTTTCTTCATGTCTGTGTTATACCATGGGAGTTGAGTTCGTATTTTCACCGTCCCATTCTTTCAGGAGCATCTCATAATCATCATCATCATCATCATCATCATCATCATCATCATCATCATCATCATCATCATCATCATCATCATCATCATCATCTTCTTCTTCTTCTTCTTCTTCTTCTCCTCCTCCTCCTTCTCCTACTCCTCCTTCATTTTCTTCTTCTTCTTGTTCTTCTTCTTGTTCTTCTTCTTCTTCTTCTTCTTCTTCTTCTTCTTCTTCTTCTTCTTCTTCTTCTTCTTCTTCTTCTTTTCTTGTTCTTTTCTCTCTTCTTCTTCTTCTCTTCTTCTTCTTCTTCTTCTTCTTCTTCTTCTTCTTCTTCTTCTTCTTCTTCTTCTTCTTCTTCTTCTTCTTCTTCTTCTTCTTCTTCTTCTTCTTCTTCTTCTTCTCCTCCTTCTTCTTCTTTATACGTGCTCCATCTGAGACATACAAATCAATCACATTCATACCAACCTTTGTATAACGTCAAATAAAATACCTTAATCTTTTCAATGTTTTCATCTAATTCCCTCAGCTAGTTGCTAATCTGTCATCAAGGAGTTTCGGGGAGGAGACCAGACAACGCATTACCGATGATAAGACTCAGCCCCTTGACTACTACGACTCATACTTTTACAACCAACAAGACCATGGGACTAATCACCTGTCTGTTATAGATGGAGCGGGCAACGCCGTTGCTGTGACCACCACTGTCAATCTGTAGTAAGTCTAGTTTCAATTGCGAAATTAATAGAATAGAATGAAAATAAAGAAGGCCCTTTAAGAGGAGCGTAGCAAAAGGGTATAGTCTTTGCTTAATATCCTAAGGATACCAAGTTTGAAACATCATAGTGTTGTGCTAACTTAAGCAAGTCACTTCATTCTAGCTTACTCTGCGGCACTGTACCGCGCAAGTTCCTTGGGTTATTCATTGTGGTATGACACTCGCTCTCGAACTGGAAATCCAGGGTTCACGTCCCGCTCTGAGCGCTGCATAGTTGCGTCTTGGAAAATGTTCATCACTCACGGTGTCTCAGCGTAATCAGGTGTACAATGACAGCGTTGTCTCTGTCGGAAAATGTTATATCTTCAAACAAATGTTGACATGTCTCTACCTAGATTCCAAAGGTTGGAAGTAAAAATTGTTCCGTACAGCCAATGTATGCCAATGAACACAGAATTACTGGCAAATCTATAAATTATAAAACTATTTGTCACAGCATTATATATACAAGAAACCCGCAAATCATTTCTAAATTAAATGTAATTTTGTCGTTGACTCAAATGAGCATTTATGAAATTTTCTAGGAAAAATGAATTTGTCCACAGACTTAATTACGGGACCTTAAAATGTAATAATTTTTTTAGCTTAAGCGACATAACTTTAGGCTTGTTAAATATTTCCATACGGATATTTGAAATTTATGGAATAAATCAGTATGGGTGAACTTAATTTATTTTGGTTGTCTAATCAAAAGAATACGTTTGTCAACCGCAAAAAAAAATATGATTTAAGTAATAGTTAAACTCATTTTATTTTATTTGTCCAATCGGAAGAATAAGATTGTCAACAGGCTTTACTATTGGAAATATGTTGACTTCAGATGGCTCGAAAGTTTTGTTTTGGTCTAAATCAATTTCCTGGATAGCATAACAATTAAAATAAATAAGTGCCAGTGTCTAATCTTTCTAATGTTGTAATTTTTTCATGTCTAAATGCATTCCATGTTTTAAAAAAATGTTTTCAAGTTACATTTACAGTGAAGATGTTTTGCCAGATTCATTGGCGCGCACCATCAAACTTTATTACCGGACCAATTTTGATCGTTGGTGGCTCAAAGGATTTGTCTTGATCTATGTTTATTTCCACGATAGTAATATAAAAATAGATAAGTGCTTGTCTGTAAAAGCCTTTATTCCATCCCCCATATATATATATATATATATATATATATATATATATATATATATATATATATATATATGTATGTATATATTGCGGTTTCCCCACCAGTTGCAATAAAAAACCCATTTTAATCGTTTATAAAAAATACAACATTAACAAAATTTGTTAATTTAACATTTAATGTTATACCATTGTCATCAACCCCACCCCCTCCCATTCGTAAACTTTACATCGGAATATTTTCAACCTGCGGTCAAAATTACTTTCTGTTGAAAAGATGACATGTCGGGAGAAATAAAGAGATCCCTGAAATGAGTCAACACTATCAATTACCAACAATAAAAAACATATTTTATACCATGAATTTAGTCTTTTACCATCTGGGACAAGGTTTTGTTAGATTTAATGTAGAACTAACAAGTATAAATCAACGTTCGTTCCATCAGCAATAACAATTTTGAATATTTCATATGGTACAGAAAAACCAAGGATTGATTCGTTGACTGATTAACTGATTAATTTATTCAATGTAAGATTAACTGACCAATTGATAATGATGATAATTTTTGGTGTCGAATTGCCACAATCGTAACAAATTGAAAACGAAATGAATATGTTTATGTTGTGTATATCGCACGTGTGAAAGAAAGAGAGGAAGAGAGAGAGAGAGAGAGAGAGAGAGAGAGAGAAGAGAGAGAGAGAGAGAGAGAGAGAGAGAGAGAGAGAGAGAAAATAAGTAGGAGTGAAATATCTGTTCAATGTTACAGTTATCGTTTAACGTTATAACAAGTGTAACTAAATGACAAATTGCCATATTTATGGACAATAAAGATCTATTATTATTATTATTATTATTATTATTATTATTATTATTATTATTATTATTATTATTATTATTATTATTATTATTATGTTTTCGTCTGACCGCGCCAGGTCAAACAATTTAAGACAATAAAAGAAGCAATTTGAGTTCTAATCTAGTGTTATTTATGAAAAAAAGTCTTATCTCGAAAGTCACACTTCAAATGCAAATTGTCTTTTTCTAAGGAGGAAGAGTAAAACACACAAAAAAGCAAAAGGAAATTTCACTTGATATCAAATTTTATCACTTGTAAAAAGTAAAAAGTATCTCCCAAAACTCGTTCTTTCTATGAATTCATATTCCCTATCGTTGTGTTTCACAGCTTTGGTAGCAAGGTTGTCGGAAAACGCACTGGCATTGTATTCAACAACGAAATGGATGATTTTTCTACTCCTAAACTGACCAACGCCTTCGGATTCCTCCCATCTGCATCCAATTTCATCGTGCCTGGCAAACGACCTCAGTCTTCTATGAGCCCAACCCTCGTATGGGACAGCAAAAGGCAAGAAGTGCGAATGGCAGTTGGGGCTGCTGGTGGATCAAGAATCACTTCTACAACTGCAATGGTTGGTACATCTTATTGGAGCTTTGACATCGTACATTATACAACCACATCTCTCCATTTTAGCATGACCTTAGTTACTTACTTACTTATCCGAACCAGCGACTAGCTAGCTCTTTGGTCTTCTGCCAAGTTGGATGTCTTTGTAGTTGTCCAAAGGGACTACACAGTGTGCTACATATACTTGAATTTGGTTGGAGGAATATGTGTATGGGATTTTGGCTTGAAAACACTAACTTTATCCATGGGTAAATTAAGATACCAAAATATGTCAAAATAATATCGAACCCAAAATTAACAAGAATCCATAATATAATTATACCAACAAATGATTTCTTTGGTCAAGATGGAACAACGCATTATGAAATTGCACATAGACACAGAATTTTAGATCTCTACAGTTTATTCTATCTTTAATTTCCTATTCTTTTCCCTTCCAATACCAATCTTCTCTTTCATTTCCACAACGGGATGGTCTCCGCTCCTTTTTCTCCTCATTTTCAGTCTTACCCCCTCCGCCTTTGCTCTTCTTAACTAAGATAAAATTATTTGACAGCATGACAACTCATGATTTAAAGAATCATCCAACGCTTTCGTCACCTAAGCTGTGATTATTTATGCATTGTTGCTCAGAGCTCAACATTTATAAGCAAACCTTATGAATGAATAAATAAATATAATTTTCTTTATTCATTTTAAACAGTAGATTTTCAAGGATTTATTCCAACAGCTGTATGGAAACAACCAGGGATCGACCGCCATACAACACCGAAAAGTGAGTTTAGGGTTGGCTCAAGGCCGCACAACGTGGTAGTCAATTGAACTCGGTATCTTTTCAGTACAAAGTAAAGACCATACCGATGTACCAGGCTGTCTTGAATGGAAGAACTTACTGATCAAGCTTATAAATTACTGCAGACTAGTATGACTCAGACATCAAAGAGTTTAATTGTATCTCAATAATTTCAGCTAATAATGGATGTGTTATGGTTCAAGATGTCCATGGGAGCGGCTATGGATGAGCCAAGAATTCACCACCAGCTTATGCCTAACAATATCTTTGTGGAACCCCATTTTCCTATGGTAAGTTATTATCTCTAATGTGGGCCAAATCCACTTTGAGTACGGGCTTTGTTAAGCTTCCTATAATAGAAGTTTATATAAATATAAATATATTATATATATATATATATATATATATATATATATATATATATATAATATGATAAAACTATGTACAAGTTATTTCATTATATCTATATGAGTCACGTCTAAAAAAGGTATTTTTGTTGGAGTGATATTGATGCTTAAAACATTTTACAGTAAAAATAAGAACTGAGACTTCAGATACGTTTATTTGTTTTGTTAGGGAGATTGAGTATATTTTCATAGAATTTATAAATCCAAGATTTCAATTTTACTTACCTTTAGACTTTTATTTGTCATTTGCTTTATCCAGATATAATACGTTTGACACGACGGGATTCATGCGCGGGCATGTTTGATGTTTTTGTATGTGTGTGCAAATGCCTGTAGATTTGAGTTTGACTCAATATGCATGTATTTTAATATATATATATATATATATATATATATATATATATAATATATATATATATATATATATATATATATATATATATGTATATCCTTTCTTAAAAAAATATAGCATTGTGGAGAACATTGTGCTTATTTGAGTCAATAAAAAAATTATACGGCGCACAACTCTAATGAACGATTTGAAAATCAAAAATGTATTTTTTACAGATAGATAAACAGATAACTTGATTTCCTTTTATAATTTAAAGTCAGTTTGAGAGTTCGTTGAGTCACACAGATATCATAAAATACGTACCGACGACACTAACATCTCAAAATCAACCAATTTCGTCACTGTAAAAAGTTGTCAGTTTGCGTCATCTATTTATGACATCAAGTATTATTATTACTTCCGTTGTGTTGTTCATTTAGCGGTGATCAGTGTTGTTATGTAGTAGTATTTTCTAATTGCGTGTATGTTTTTGTGTCTGCGTGTGTGTGTGTGTGTGTGTGTGTGTGTATACATGTTTGTGTGTGTGTGTGTGTGTGTGTTGGCATTTCTCGACAAATGGTGGCATTCATAGTTATATTATTCACTTGATCACATGAAGGTATTTCAGTCGCCATTTTGATTCTTTTTCTACTATTAGGGTTAGCTCGAGATCGAAGGATTTTTTATCTATTAGGGTTAGTCATAAGTCTTTGTAAAGGTGCTAGGATGTTAATTTTTCCATAAGTTAAGTAAAGGGGAGACATTCCGAAAGCTCCTACATCCCCAGTATTCTTTAAATTTGTATTTTCACCGCTGATCTTTTGTCAGGCGTTTATTTATTCAATTTGTCATCATTTTTTCTATTTTGCTTAGCTCGAGATCGAAGGATTTTTTTTTCTATTAGGGTTAGTCATAAGTCTTAGTAAAGGTGCTAGGATGTTTGTTTTTCCATAAGTTAAGTAAATGGGAGACATCCCGAAAGCTCCTACATCCCCAGTATAATGTATCCACTTAATGTAAATGTTGCTGCTCGAAGCTCGAAGAAATAAATAATAATGTGAAATTGAATGTAAGCTTCAATTTATTTACAAAAACAGATCAAATGAACGTTTCGGGTTTCCCATTTATCAATAAAACAGGATGAATGAAACACCACAGATGAATGAGATAATGTGGTAGTGGCGTAGTTAAGATGAATAAAACAAAACATTGGTTGGCAGGAAATTAGTATGCTCCTTTGTAAGGAAGCACGAATTAAAATAGAATGCTAGATATTTCTAAAAGGTGCGCAATTAATTAAGTGAAAAGAGGGGAGACGGGGAGGAAGTGTGTACTGCAGTTTAGAAGAAATATAAAAACGTGAAGACTGTTGTTGGAAGATAAATACAATGGAATTGAAAATCCTTTCTTTAAAAAATATAGTCTAGCCTTGTGGAGAACATTGTGCCATTTGAGTCAATAAAAAAATTATACGGCGCACAACTCTACTGAAAGATTTGAAAATTAGAAATGTGTTTTTTACAGATAGATAAACAGATAATTTGATTTCCTTTTATAATTTAAATTCAGTTTGAAAGTTCGTTCTGTCAAATCGATATCATGAAATATGTACCGACGACACGAACACTCTCAAAAACAACCAATTTCGACACTGTAAAAAGTTGTCAGTTTGGTGTTTTTACGCAAATCGTCGCATTCGACATAATGTATTCACTTAATTACTTTAAGGATTTGAGATCTACACTAAGTTTTCAAAAGCTTTCATCTATTTATGACATCAATATTATTATTGCCCCTTTTATGCTTTGAATGTGATGGTTTCGGGTGGATAAAACCCAGGTTTAACTTCTTTGGTAATGAATTAAAAAATAATAATAATCTAAAAAATCGAAATTTAAAACAAGAAAATATAAGAAGCATTGAAGGTAAAATAAGGTTTTAGAAAGACCTTATTAAATGTAATGAATAGTCAGGTGGATCCGTATCGCAGTGGATAAGCTGTCAGACTCTAACCTTGAAAGTACTGGGTTCAATCCCATTTTGGACAATTAAAAAAAAAAGTTTACTTTATTGAGAAAGACATCATTTTCGTTGTTATAGTTACTGGACATATATTTAAAACCTTAAACTAATCTATTATCATTATTATTTATTATATTTTTTAAAAAAAACAACATCGGTACCATTCCATGTGTTATCGACGTGCATTTATATGTTAACGTCGATTGTTATCATTTTATAATATTTTATCATTATCATCAGTGTATTCGTTTACCGCGTCTTTGTCATTTTATTGGGGTTTTATTTCCTTTTTTTAAAATTTTTTTTTGGTTTGTTTTTGTTGTTTTTCAAAAACTTCCTGTCCCATCATTGTTTATGTCTATTTACCTTATCTAATCTACGCCATTCACACTACACATCTCTCATTCGTTCTTAGTGTCTCATTCGTCGTGTTTTGTTGATAAAGGGGAAATCAGAAACGTCTTCAGTATGTCTTCGTCTATTAAATTAAGGCTTACAATTCAACATTTATCGTTATTTTTTTCCTTCGAGCTTCAAGCAGCAACATTTTCATTAATCAACCAGCAGCGCCAACGGAGGTGCATAAAAATGGTGTGTTTTTGTACACCTCCAGTGGAGGTGCATAAAAACGGTGCCAAACGCCACCAAACATGATCACCAGAGTACTGTACTGTAAGGTAAGTTCTCGATCCCAGGATCGTCTTTCAACTCTGCTCACGTCTGCTACTTCAGGTTTATTTTCGCCGTTGATTTTCTTACCACAACCTGTTTTCACACACGGACAACAATATGTTGCTGTGTCACGGGTCAGAGGCTATAGCGGCTTACACTCCATGTTGGACCACACAGAAAAATCAACAGAGGATGGACCAAGCAATAGACAACGTTGTTTACCAATCTGCCCTCATTAAATGATGGTGGGTGTAATATCGAATGAAAATGGTTCCTTCCCCGCGAAATTGCCGGCTTTTAACTAGTATATATATATATATATATATATATATATATATATATATAATATATATTATATTTATATATATATATATACATACATACCACGTGATAATTTACTTTAATTCCATTCCACCCACATTATACATATTTGCAATAACTTTGTTACCAAGTTTATTGTTTAACAACGATAAAAACAAACCACTCCATCAAAGTCGATAAATAAATTTATATTTACAGGAAATACGAAAAGGGTTGGAGGCAAAAGGTCACGTGGTCAAGGAGAAGGAATACATATCAATCGCTCATGGGATCGACAATAACTACCTTTCTGTTGATGCAGCCAGTGACTACAGAAAGGGAGGCCAGCCTGCAGGATTTTGATACTCCATTTCACTAGGAAAGAAAAGTCGTGAAATCAAAACCTCTACTATTTTGGTTCCTAAATCCTTGGGAATGTGTATGTAACCAGACCTTCAGAGCATTAATAATGAATATGTTACATAAAGGTGGCATGACTATTTCAGTAGCAGGATGTATAGGCAGATTCTTAGGATTACGGGATTACGTGAAAGAACGAGGTTGGATGAGCTCTATTGACGATCAGAATATATTTAGACTAGAAAGTAAGATGCCATCACTCTGACACCAGAGATGAATTACACAATATGTATCGGAAGAGTGGTTTTACACTTCCAATGAAATAGGAACCCCGTTTTTTGACATCGCACTTTTCTTATTCCCTTTTCACAATTCATTTAACGCATTCCGATTTTGTCTCATCTGAGATCTATATCCACTAAGATTGTTTCTGATAAAGGGCATAGAACCAAACGTTTTGTTGACATCCAACCAGGTGACCTACCATCTTAATCCGGGTTTTATTTCAGTGTGAAATAAAGATAACTATGCAAAATAAATGTAACTATGCAAAATAAATGTAACTATGCAAAATAAATGTAACTTTGCAAAATAAATGTAACTATGCAAAATAAATGTAACTATGCAAAATAAATGTAACTATGCAATTCTTAGTCACGTAAGCCAGAAATTTATGTTTTTGAACCTTTATCTATAGTCCAAATAAAATGTTTAAAATCAACGAAAGTGTGATACCTATATAAATTCAATTTTTAGAATCTAACGCACAGAGAAATAATTCCGTTTAGATGCGACGGGTCACATATTTCCTACGATTGAAAGTATTTAGTATGCGTATAAAATTCCATTCGAGAATGGAATGCATTAACACCAAAAATGCCAAAAAATTGAAAATATTAAACAAAAAAACTTTTAAAAAAATCAATAAAGCACTTTACACGACTCGGGGAGTGGACATAATAATAGGTTTGTTTCTAGACGAATTTGTGAATTTTGCGGTGATGCGTCCATGAGGACTTTTGCAAAAATATAACATTAAGATCAGAAGAAGACCGTAAAATTATATGATTTTAACATTGTGATATAAATATTAAAAATATAGAGCACGGATATAATAATTGAAATAGACGGAAAACGGAAAAAAGGGATCCATTAATTAATGTATACTCAATTCTATTGCGTGACACCTATTTTGATCGGTTAGCGCCCACCCCTTCATTTTTGTTTAAAAAATAAGTCACTTCATCTAAAATAGTTAAATCTGTGGTCCACAGTATTTTTTTTGACCCCACATCACCACCATGGCTTATACACAAAAAAACATGTCTAAATATAATTCATCATAATTAACCACGTATCGTTTTGTAAAGTGAGGGTAGGTGTCTCTCTAATGCTATACACAATATTTATAATTGTCGGTGGTTTGTCTGGCTCTCATTTTAGTCATTTGGTTCCCCTCCCCCCAGCAAACAATGATATATATATATATATATATATATATATATATATATATATATATATATATATATATATATATTGTTATGCCCTGGAACTTATCAACGAGTTCCCTCTTTCTATCCTCCTAGTCTTTTCCTTTTCTTTTCTTTTATTGACGTTTCGGGCTATCTGGCTCTCCCAATCATCCGGGAGCGGCCAGAATCGTCACAATATATATATGGACATTTTGATATATATATATATATATATATATATATATATATATATATATATATATATATATATATATATATATATATATAAATATATATATAATATATATATATATATATATATATATATATATATATATATATATATATTATATTATATATATATATCAACATGTCTCATAGTAGCACAATAGCAAACCATGAGGAATGATGGGCCATTACAAGTAGAATTTGGGTCTAAGATCGCCTCGAACTAATCTGTATTGGTTTAGCTGATAATGTCTGGATTATGATGTTTGTTACTATGATTTATATATCTGAATTGGACTTCAGCTTTCTTGTTCTTATACATAATATTATTTTTAAAAAGTTGCTACCTGAATAAATATCAAAGCCCTCCTCCGTATTCATTTGTCTCTTGTTTTAAATCGAGGAAATACACATAGAGGACGTCCAACTCTAATTGTGTAAATACGAAAGAAGTGATTTTTAGAGAAAAAACCTCAACAACATTGCGGCTTCTGCAACAACACTTAACACGTGTGTTCAGGTCACATGACTATTCCCGATCAATAATGAGATTGTATTTAGTATATGTTGGTCACAAGGTGTATAGAGGGATTGGGCTTTGATATACGTTTAAGAAGACTAATCTTTTCGTACAAAGCGCTTGCAAGGTTAATGTCAGACGCCCTAAATGTGTGACTTGGTCAGTGCATACATCAGCCGGATCGAGCGGCCGTTCAGTTTCTGAGCACTAATCACAATGATTTCACAAAGCAATGCGTGGAATTCAACAGTACAATATTTTTACAAAGCAATGCGTGGGATTGCACTTTACAATGTTTTTACACAGCAATTCATGGAATTGCACTGTAACACTTTACAAATGTCTTTTACAGCAATAATCTGCCCTCTAATACTGTATAATGTTTTTACACAGCAATGCGTGGATTTGTACATTACAATGTTTTGACACAGTAGTGCGTGGAATTACACTGTAACACTGTGCAATGTTTTTACACAGCAATGTGTGGAATTACACTGAAAGGCTGAAAGGTAATACTGTACAATGTTTTACACAGCAATAGTACATTGTCAACAATCTTTAACTCACTTGTGTCAATAATTTTTGCAAAGTGTTCAGAATCTTGAGCCAACAATGTTGGATGGCCGGTATGTATTCAGAAAAAACAATGGACTTGAATGATTTAGTCCTCTGGCTGAATAATGATTACAAAGATTGACGCTTAACCAAACATATTATTTTTTCAGCGTAATGGCTTGTAGCTCCATACTCTGACAGAACGCCTTTCTAATCTCTTTAACCTCGAAAGTACTGGGTTCGATTCCCATTGTAAACATATATTTTTTAAAAAGTTTACTTTATTGAGAAAGACATCTTTTTTTTGTTTTTTTTTTCAAAAACTTTTTATCGTGTTTAAAAAAAAAATTCGATTTTAATTTTCTAGAATTCTTTATTTATTTGAGATCAGTATTTGTGTGCCATATGTCTCTTTTTACCTTTGATTTTTTTAAAAAATCACTAAGCAGCGTCCTAAACTACAATCTAAAATTATTTAAACCTCATGGTCGTATGCAGTAACATTTTCATTAATTAACCATCACCGCCAACGGAGGTGAATAAAAACGGTGCGTTAAGATGTAGTAGTATGAACAGTAGTAGTAGTAGTAGTAGCAGTAGTAGCAGTAGTATTAGTAGTAGTAGTAATGATAGTAGTGATAGTAGTAGTGGTGGTGGTAGTAGTAGTAGTAGTAGTAGTAGTAGTAGTAGTAGTAGTAGTAGTAGTAGTAGTAGTAGTAGAAGTAGAAGTAGTAGTAGTAGTAGTAGTAGTAGTAGTAGTAGTAGTAGTAGTAGTAGTAGTAGTAGTAGTCGTAGTAGTAGTAGTAGTAGTAGTAGTAGTAGTAGTAGTAGTAGTAGTAGTAGTAGTAGTAGTAGTAGTCGCTGTAGTGGCAGTTGTTGCAAGTGGAGGTTAGTGGTGGTCAATCCTAGTGTTGAGTCCGCGTGGAGTAAGCGTTCCCAACGACTTGATCAGGTGAGTTTCCCTACGGTTCATATAAACCGCTTGCGTGTCAAAACGACACGTAAAAATAGTACTGTCACGTGATTATTTTTCTCCACGAATCAGCGTGAGACGGTAGACATGGAGGAACCTCCCTGACCCATTTTTAAACCTGCCTGTTCCCAAACTGGTGCAAAAAAAAAAACAAAAAAACTCGCCCCCCGCCCCCCCCCCCCCCCCAAAGCAACTTGTCTAAGCTCTCAAACCCAAGTATTCTTTTCAAAGACAAAAGCAAAATCAAAAACAAAATTTTCAAAACATCAGAACTTGAGAGACTTGATATTGCTTAATATCCACTAAAAGTGCTCAAATTACTTTACAAGCGGTCTCTAGCCAACTGCAACACTTAACGAGACATGGCGCCTGTTATACTGTTTTACACATTTTTTCCCCGTTAGGGACAACCTTGTGAACGGTCAGTTATTCATTTTAAACATGATTATGGTGAGAGAATGTGACTAAAGAGCCTTTACCAGGAATTCAACTCGGCGCGCTCTAAGCGGGACTCGAACCCAGGACCTTCTTGTCCGAAGGCGAGTGTCATACCACAAGACCACATAATGATGATGATGATAATAATAATAATAATAATAATAATAATAATAATAAAATAATAATAATAATGATAATAATAATAATAATAATAATAATAATAATAATAATAATAATAATAATAATAATAATAATAATAATAATAATAATAATAATAATAGTAATAAGAATAATAAGCATATTTATAAAGCCCCTTTCGTCGAAACCTCAAAGCGCTTTAAAAAAATACAATTCAACCAAAGTATCAAAACAATTAAGAACATAAAAGGGCATGAATACATGATCAATATAAATGTCACATACAATACATTTAAAATTCAATTAAGTAAATATTTTCTGAAAAGATATGTTTTCAGGGCTTTTTTGAAAATGTCTATTGAGCTCGAGAATCTCACAGATTGAGGGAGATCATTCCTAATCGTGGGTCCGAATTTCATAAGAGACCTATCACCAAAATACTTAAGTTTAGTTTTAGGAGATGCTAACAATTTTGAATCGTGGGATCTAAGATTTCTCAGAGGTACGTATGGTTGGAGTAAGTGTTGAACGTAGAGAGTGACAGAAGACTCAAATACACCAGAGCAGATAAGGGATATTTTATATTCAATTCTAGCCCGGACTGGCAGCCAGTGGAGGATTCGAAGCATGTCCTTTGTATCATCGTAATGAGATTTTCCTAGGACTAACATAGCCGCACAATTCTGTACTCTCTGGAGCTTGTTTATTTTGTTATTAGGGAGACCAGCGAGCAGTGACTTGCAGTAGTCAAGACGTGACAAGACCAATGCAGAGACAATTATCTTCAATGTGTTGAAAGGTAAAAACGACATCATCTGTGATATTCTACGGAGCTCAAAGTACATAATTTTCACATTATTGTTTATATGCTGATCCATAGACAAAGAACTGTCCAGAATGACACCTAAATTTTTAGCCTTTTCAGAAATAGAAATATCAGAATCAGATATAGTTAGAGTAGGATTTGAAAATTGGAAAGACTTTAATTTTTGCTGAGTTCCTATCAAAACAACTTCAGTTTTGTCTTCATTCAACATAGCTTATTTGCAAGCATCCAACTTTTGATGGAGTCACAACAATTTTCTAAATGACAGACAAGAGAGGAGAGATCATGAGGAGAAGCAGATTTATATAGCTGCGTGACCAGCATATATGTCGTACTTAACAGAATGGGAGCGTATTACACTGCCTAATGGTAAAGTATAAAGGGTATAAAGGATAGGACCTAAAACCGAACCTTGCGGGACGCCATATTCTATATAGACATTTTTAGAAACTTTGCCTTTTACACTCACTGCCTGTGACCTATTCGTGAGATATGATTTAAACCACGAAAGAGTAGTACCAGAGATGCCAAAATCAGAATAAAGCCTATCACATAGGCTTAAGTGATCTATTGTGTAGAATGCCGCAGATAGATCTAACAGCGTAAGGATATATATATATTACCATTATCACTTGCTATCAGCAGGTCATTCACGATCTTCAAAAGGGCGGTTTCTGTGCTATGATGCTCACAGTAAGCTGATTGAAAAGGCTCGATAAGATTGTTTGAATCTAGATGATTCTTTAGCTGCTTTAGTACTACTCTTTCCAGGATTTTTGAAAGAAAGGGCAAGTTAGAAACAGGGCGGTAATTTTTCAAATTTTCAGGGTCTAAATTATGCTTTTTTAAACGAGGAGTGACAATTGCTTTTTTTGTAGCAATTTGGTACAGCCCCAGACTGCAATGAGTTACTTATGATTGCAGTAATAGGTTCTAAAAAAAACAAACAAAAAAAAACATAGCGCACTTAAGTCTTGTCCTGAAGGCCTCTTAGTCTTACCATGCTAGGGTTCATTATAATCGATCGCTATAAAAAGTGAAAGTACTTTGGGCCAAAGTGAATTTATTTTGTCAGTTAACTACGTTATTAGGGAACCTGATTGCTCAGTTGATAGGGCACTAGCTTCACACGCAAAGGGACCGAGATAAACCTCCGGAGAAGCCGTCATTTTTTTCTGACCACCCACACCCTGTCCACCCATCGCTGATTAGGTAGCTGGGTCTGTTACATCTGGTGGAAAGTACTTTGCGATAGAGAAGTGTCCATTATACAGAAGCTCAAATAACAGAGATGGCATCTGATTGCAATAGATGGGGATCCATTGTATTGGCCGTTTGTTTGTTTTTATATTTTTTAAGGGTATTACGGCGCTTGCAACACATTTAGGTCACCGCCAGTAAAAAGGAAGAAAATTGGATAGTAAAAACATTCTAGACGTTGATTGTAAAGCGGTTTGAGTACATTTAGTGGATATTGCGCTATATAAAAACTCAATTTTTACAATTAAAAGGACTTGAGAAAAAATAAGACATAGAGGAATGGTTCAAATAGGGAACAGCTGTAGATTCCAAGAGCACACTATCAGTGTACTTAGTTTGAGATCACCTAAGTGTCTCACCCAGACACCAGCACAAGATCCCACTAAGAGAAATACCCTCAAATGTTTACAAATCATATTATGTTACAGATGAAAAATAACAGTATATAAATCACAGAGAGATGATTTACAATGAAAAAAAATAGCATCTTCTAAAACTACAACCATACATTCGACTGTGTCCCTCCCAGCCAAGGACTCCGGCCAGGGTCAGGACAAAACTAAGTAATCTCATTCCAAGACAAAGACAGAAAGCTATTGGAAAACAAATGCGAGGAGATAACAGACACAGCAAGTACCTCCTGCCCACTGTGCGAGGTCAGGAACCCAGCCCAGGTTTTGGCCGTTGTATTGGTTTATGTGTTGCTTAAGTCCCAAAGAGGATAAATTAAATAAGGAAATGTACAGAGCTAATTGGCTCAAAGCTCTTTCTTCGTATCACTTATTTATCACTGTTCTATGACAGAGATAAATGTTGACTCTTCAAATTTGACTAATAAACAACACATTGATTATAGAATCGTGCAACCTAAAATATACGCAGGAATTTTGTATCATTTTACTATCGTTCCTGTATAAGACTCCTTTATATTCCAATTTAAAGTTTCTTTTTTCTTTTCTTGAGAAAGGGTTAGGGTGGAGAATGGGAGCGATCTATATTCAGGTTTTCGTCAAATCGAGCCATCACTCTTGCTTGCTGTCCACCTATTGGATATTTCTTAAAATATTTAAACAGACTGCTTTGTGACAAAATGACCGATTAATTGAGCTTTTACACAGAGCAATATAAACGGGCTCAAAGCGCTTAAAAAGGGATCCCTGGCCAAAAGCAACATTTAAGATGAGAGAATTCAGATTGAAATGGTTCGGATATGTTAAGAAACGAGAGAGGGAGTACGTGGGAAGGAAAGTATTGGATATACAATTAGCGGTAAAGAGGAACAGAGACGCCCAAAGACTAGATGATTGGATAGAGTAAAGGACAATATGAAATAATTGGATTCAGTAGTCTGATGTCACGAAGCCCGGCAACGGCGGCCATCTTGGTTCTAAACAAAGAAAACCATTACTTTTTATTCTTCAAGCTGGCTAGAACTTTTCATGTGTCTCGTGACCAGAATGTGTAAAAGTCTAAACATGATCAAATTTATGTTTTTTTCCCTCTGGATACGCTTGTATGCTCGCCGGAGAAATATTTCATACGGGCGTCCGCCATTGTATCGATAGTTTAGAGCCAGTGTTGCTAAGTTACCATGCGTCATTAGGAAGGAAGTGACGTTACGACTATTGAATCCTATTGGGCCTAGAGGAAGATGATGCTATGAACCGAGACACGTGGAGATAAGTATTCATTATGGCAACCCTGTAAAATGCGGGAAAGCTGGAAGAAGAAGAAGATTGTGTTGTGTGTTTGGTACGTTAA
>NC_088360.1:113792662-113857662 GCF_034508935.2 Berghia stephanieae
TTTAAAACATAATACTAGTCCTAACCTTTACGTTGTTGCAAGTATTGTCGTATTCTGAAGAAATGCGCATTAAAAATTTTGGCCATAAAACTCATCCTTCAAATATTGATCGATTAAAATGATCATCATCTTGTCAAAAACTCTCTAACCGTGGATCTCACGGAAGACGCAGGTTTGAGGGTTTTTGAAAAGATGAGAGCCATTTTAATTGATCGGTTTTCGTAGGACGAGTTTTCGAGCTAAAATTTAATATGCGTTTTTAGTTTTTGATTACGGCAGAGCAATGGGACTGTGCTCTGATCATTAGCAATATAACTCAAGTTACATTTGCCATTGCCCAACAAACTTTCGGGTCTAGTTAAATACAGGACGACGTTTATTTCTCGACCTGAAAAAAAGTATAAAAGTATGCATATAGTTCTTTAACTATTATTCATTGTGTACATAAGCCTCATTTTATGGAAATGCAGTTTCTAAATAAATATGACTAGTCATAGTTCACTCGATTTTAATTTTGGATACCTGAATACTTATATTAGAACTTTTTTTCGTGCTGTAGCTCCGTAATCAACATCAGTGATTTGATTATATTATGTTGTCCCTACGAAAGGATTTTATCAACCTTATCTGATTCAAAGGTAATATATGTTAGACAGAACAGTTTTAAGAAAGTAAGGACTTAGGTATAACTAACAAATCATTTTATTAAATTCCGAAAAAGGCGGACTTATATCCAACTATATCAAGTTTAAGGATGAGTTTAAATTAAGCTTCTAATTCACTGGTATAACTAGTGGTTAATTTTAATAATGATGATATTAGTATGTGAATGTTTTTACAAAACACGCCCTTCTAATGAAAATGCCTGAAGCAGAGCTTGAGCATGGGGCCTCCTTCATACAGTGCAATGCCTAAACCGCTCGACCACCTCACTAAACTGTTAAAATGTATAGAATACAGTAATGACTGTTGATTTAAATACACACTGATGCTCGGTAATTACATAATAATGAAATAGACTATACATCAAATGTTTCAGTTACAAAGAATTACAATCTATTTATACTCGTATAGGGTTGATAAACAATTCAAGGCATGTAATAAAAACTGCAGTAGTTAAACTTTTGGATGGAAACTCGCCTTTCAAATGTTGATTGATTTAAATGGTTCTCATCTTGTCAAAAATTATTATTAATAATAATAATAACAATAACAATGATGATAATAATAATAATAATAATAATAATAATAATAATAATAATAATAATAATAATAATAATATAATAATAATAATAATAATAATAATAATGATGAAAATAATATATATACATATATATATATATATAATATATATATATATATAATATATATATATATATATATATATAAATATATATATATAATAAATGACACTTGTTGAGCGCTTTCCATAAATCAAAAATTCTAAAAGTGCATTACAGGTAATGAATTACGTTACGAACATAGTTAATCAAAAATAAACATGGGAACAAAATACATATTGCTAAAACAATAGTATACAAACGTTTCATTCGGCTGGTGTAAAATGGATTGTGAAAAAGTTGGTTTTTAAAGTAGATTTTTAAAAATAAGAAAATATATTATGCGGGCTACTGAACTTTGTACCCGTTGCAATTTGCCAAATAAATTCAGTGGGAGGCCTGACAAAAGGGAATTGCAACAATCAAGTTTGATAATACCAAAGAAACCATTAGTTTTTGGTGACATTTTCAGTAACAAGGGGGGTTCCAGAGCTCAGTTGTAAGAGCACTTGCTTCACACGCAAAGGGACCAAGATCGAACCCGAGGGCGGTCGAGATTTTTTCTAACCCTCATGTACATCCAACAGTGAATGGGAAGCGGAGTCTCTTAGATTTGGCGGAAAGTACCTTGCGATAGACAAGCGTCATATCCAAAAGATAGCAAGCAAGTGCTATTGTCCATTTCACGCTGTAGAAACCGGGATAAACTCCGGCTCCAAGGGCCTAATGGCTCTGAAGGACTACGTGTTTAATCAGTAAAAACCTTTCTGACAAGGAATATTCTTTTGATTTCAAAATTCAAAGACTTTGCAGACTTGGAGTGACATGGATAGATTTTCATTAGGGCGGCGATAGATATTGGCGTGACCCATTGTTCCCGGTCGGTTGGGACAAGAAACTATTCGTTTTTAAGAGGAAGTGACATCACGACTTTAGAACCCTTTTAAGATACTAGTAAGGGATCTAATTATTGAAAAATCTTTTGTATATTTCAGGTTTCCAGTTGGGCTATAAGTTCTGAATTTAAATAAACATGGAGTTTAAATCGTAAGTTGAAACAAAGTTAGATAACAAAATAATAATAATAATAATAATAATAATAATAATAATAATAATAATAATAATAATAATAATAATAATAATAATAATAATAATAAAATAATAATAATAATATGATGATGATAATATATGAATTAATAATAATAATAATAATAATAATAATAATAAAATAATAATAAAATAATAATAATAATAATAATAATAATAATAATAATAATAATAATAATAATAATAATATAATAGTAATAATAATGACAATAATCAATATTATTATTATTATTATTATTATTATTATTATTATTATTATTATTATTATTATCATTATTATTAGTATTATTATTATCATTTATTATTATTATTATTATTATTATTATTATTATTTATTATTACTATTACTATTATTATTATTGATATTATCAGTATTATTTTTAATGTTATTAATATCATTATTATCATCATCATCATCATCATCATCATCATCATCATCATCATTATCATAATCATCATCACTTTTTAATTGATTTCCATACGGATCCGATTTCTGAAAACCTTGCCTTACATAAAAGACTCCTTCCAATTCCACACCACAGACAATCTCGGCGACCCATCGTGATTTCCATCATCCTGGGATGTTTGCTGATCAGCGTTGCTATCATCTTTGCTGTTGTCTGGATTACTAACAAAGAGGATGACAATTGCAAATCTCCCAGAAAAGTAATACATTATAAATCGGGAACGGGCTCGTACAAATATGCTTCAGTAGCTTCAGAGGACGAACTTTGTTCTGATATTGGAAAGTGAGTGAAATTTGCCTCTTTATCTTTTTATTTACATAAAAACGAACGATTTCTAGATACAGCCTGGTCGTTCAATAGATATATGATACGTGCAATCTCATTCATTTGTGTGTGCATAATACATTCACTTTCACTTCCTGAAGATAGCGAATTTTTGAGACAAAATTGTAGAAGTTGAACAAAATTACACATGAATAATAATAATAATAATAATAATAATAATAATAATAATAATAATAATAATAATAATATAATAATAATAATAATAATAGTAATACAGTAATAATAATAATAATAATTATTATTATTATTAGCATATATATATATATATATATATATATATATATATATATATATATATATATATATATATATATTATAAAACATTGTAATTTCAGTGAAGTACTTGCTAGAATGCGTGGAAATGCAGTTGACGCCACAGTGGCAACACTGCTTTGCAATGGTCTACTACATTTACAGAGCTCTGGTATCGGTGGGGGAGCTTTGTTTGTCATCTATGACAAGTAAGTAGTTAATTACAAGGGACTATATAAAATGGTGTTTAAGACTGGATGGATAAGGGGAGGGGGCAGCATGGTAATTGGTATGCTACTCAAAGGTATCAAAGCGCTCTCCAAGAGGGTCCCTAGCCAAAAGCAACACTTAACATGTAGAACGAGACATGACGCCTGCTAGGCCATATTACATTTATTTTCGGACAGAGGCAACGCTGTTAACCGCCAGGTACTCATTTTACCCTTAGTACAGTGAGAGAATGTGAGTAAAGAGTCTTTTTTAAGGACTCAACTATGTGCCGAGCGAGGCTCGAGCCCAGGAACTTCCGGTTCAAAAGCGAGTGTCATACCACTAGACCGCATAGCCGCACGGGCTAAGGTGCTATATAAAAACCATATATTATTATTATCCTGTAAAATATTCCTTCTGCGTTCTTTGATTTAGCGTGGTGTGTGATCTTGCCTCCATTAGTATTAGGTTAACATAATTTGTGGAAATAGGATGATGCCAAAACAAATATTTAACTCGTGTACAAATATGATTTTGTGAGATATGCAAATATGCACGATGTGACGTCTACCTTCTGAAATTAGGATTAGACGTCTACATCTTCATATTGTTCAAACATAAAATAAGGAGACCAAGGAAGACAGGATATGTTTACATATTATTGTAAACGTTGTGCGGCTATGTGCTCTGGTGGTATGACACTCGCCTTTGGATAGGAAAGTCCAGGGTTCGAATCCCGCTCTGAGTGGCGCATGCATAGTTGAGTCCTTGCAAAAGACTCTTTATTCACATTCTCTCACCTACTCAGGTGTATATTGAGTACCTGGTCGTAAACAGTTTTGTCTTTGTCGGAAAAAGCTTGTACTATCACCTGACAGGCGTCGTGTCTCGTTTAACATGTAAAGTGTTTCTGTTGGCTGGGGACCCCTTGTAAAGCGAGTTGAGCACGTTAGTGTGTATTGCCCTATATAAATCCTCACATTATTGTCTTGGCTTCGTGATAGAAAAGCCAACTTTTCTGTTAGACAGAAATTAGGTCAGGTTACTCCGATTCTCATACGCACTTTGTAACATTCTCTTCAAGGTTCGAATGGTTTTTGATTTCCACATGCATTGTCGAAACTTGAGCTATATTGACCATGGAGCCAGAGTTCATCATGGTTTCTGAAGCGTTAAATGGATCATAGCAATTGCTTGACACATTTGGATTGGTCGATAGTCTATCGAAAAGTACTTTCCGCAAGATCCAACAGACCTAGCTACGTATTCACGGCTGATAAGACAGAAAAAATCCCAACTAAATTCTCTTTGCGTGTGAAATAAAGATCTGAAAAGTGTGTATGAAAGGTGCCAGACAAAGCAAGAAAGAAAAATACAGGAAAAAAACCATCCCAAAAAGTCAGTCGAGATTTTATGGGATGTTTTTTTTTCATGTATTTTTCTTTATTGCTATATCTAGCACCTTTCATACACACTTGATCAGATTTTTATCTTACACCGATGCCTGCTCCTTAATTTCTTACTTTGCGTGTGGAAGAAAAACAATACAAAACTGACTCACCATAATCACATAGAACGAAGACACTTATTTTGTATTTACAGGAAACAGGGCTGGTTTGCAATAAACGCCAGAGAGACAGCTCCAGCCGGTGCCACCAAAAACATGTTCGTCAAAGAGGAAGACAGAGTTAAATCTCGAATAGGTTGATAAAAAATGTACCATGCAAAAATGTTTGACCCTTGATTATTCATATAGCTCAGTTGGTGGAGCACTCAAATCACACGTAAAGCACTTGTTTCGATTGATGGTTGATTCAAGATTCTTCCCGATCCACTCTTTAGATGGACCTGTCATATCTCTATCAAAAAGTACTTCGCGTCGACTCATGTCGTTTTATGTGATAGCGGGTAGTAATTATTGTGCGGCTTTGTGGCCTTGTGGTATGACACTCGCTTTCGGATAGGAAGGTCCTGGGTTCGAGCCTCGCTCGGTGCATAGTTGAGTCATTGGAGAAGGCTCTTTACTCACATTGTCTCACTGTACTCAGATATAAAATGAGTACCTGGCCGTTGACAGCGTTGTTTGTGTCAGAAATAAAATTGTAATATTGCCTAACAGGCTTCATGTTTCGTTCTACATGCTACGTGTTGCTGTTGGTCAGGGGTCCCTCGAAAAAAAATCGCTTTGAGCACATTTAGTGGATATTGCGCTTTAAGAAAGCTTAATTTTTGTTAATTTTATTTCTTTTAATTAAAAAAAAATAGTTGGCAAAAGGGCAGTACCAGAAAACATACATTTTTTATAAATCGGGCACAACAATAGGGAACAAAAGTGTGATGTCAGAATACTGGTTCCAATCTCATCATCGAAGTATGAAACCACTCTTCCGGAGGACATGATACAGTATATCTGGTGCAATTGATCGTCTAGTTTTTGAGCAATGGCATCTTTTTTTTTCAAGTCTAAATAAATGCTTGTCGTCAATAAAGATCACATATCCTCGCTCGTAATCATAGGAATCGGCATAATATGTATTCTACAACTAAAATTATTATGCCATCGTATTGTTCAGAACATAACCTTTTCATGGTTAGTCCTCCTTGGGTTGGTTACACTCTTCCAATGATTTTTGAACCGGAAGAGAGGAATGTGCGACGTCACGACATCTCTGCTCTATTCTTTAATGGTTTCATGTGCCCACCAATCAATGTTTCGTGTCTTATGCTACTTAATACAACTTTACTCAACCAGTTAACTGCCGTTCTGCGGAAAGACGGGTATTTTTTTTTAAACGGCCAGAAAACTCGTCCTCCAAATCTCGATCTACTTGAATGACCCTCATCTTGACAAAAAAAAAAAAAAAAAAAAAAAAAAAAAAAAAAAAAAAAAAAAAAAAAAAAAAAAAAAACAAACACCCAACAAACAAACAACAAAACTTCAAACCTGAAACTTCGCGGAGGTTTTTGGAATACCGATATAGTCGATGCTAGGCTTGTGTTAGTAAAAATAAAAAGCTTCATTTGTTGTAAACAGTTATGCAATCGGGTGTCTATCTTCGTTTCACAAGGAAGGTAAGTAAGTGCTTTTCTATCATTCTTTTTCTCACCAAATCTAGGATTATTTCCCTTTATTCTGCTTTTCTCCTTTATTTTCAATTTCTCTATCTTTCACGACTTTGTGCTGCTATGTGGTGTAGCGATATGACACTCGTCTTCGGATCTTAAGGTCCAGGGCTCGAGTACCGCTCTGAGCGGTGCATAATTGAGTCATTGTAAAAAAAAGAAAATTCTCAAATTCTGTCACCGTACTCATTGTAAATGAGTACCTCGCCGTAAACAGCGTTGTCTCTGTCCCCCCAAAAAAGAGAATTAGCATGAAGTTACTTTTATCCTATCATTTTAAGAAACATATTATATATTTATTTTTAACCTTGTTTTGTTTTGTTTTGTTTTTTTTAAACACGGGAGTGGTAATTGAACAAAACTATGAACATGCCATTTTTCTTTTAGATTGAGGGACAGGCGTAAGTGAATTAATCATTTTTGATAAGGGATGCTCCCTATACTTAATCAATGAACTGCCGTACTCCGGAGAAACATGTATTGACAACTATAAGTCTCACCTAGACACCAACAAGATCCCACTCTGAGGAATACACTCAAATATTTAGAAATAATATTTTTAAAATGAAAAAATAACAGGACTTAACAGAGAGATGATTTATAAGGAAAAAAAAATATAATCTCCCAAGACTATAACTATACATTCGACATTTCCTCCTAGTCAAGGACTCCGACCAGGGTCAGGTCAAAACCAAGTAATGTTATTCCAAAACGTAAACTAGGCAATTTGATCAACGAGAATGAAGACATCAGAAATATAAAGCAGCTGGCCATCAATGCATTCAACCAACACCAAAATTTATGGAATAGAAATAGCATAGTCAGTGAGAATAAACGAATGCAGATTTTCGAGGCACTGACTATTCCGATATTGACATATAATTGTGGAACTTAGAATACATACATACATAAATAAGTTAATTTTATCATCTTATCTTATCTTCATGCATCTTCTTGGCCAAATAGTAATTTAGTGTTTTAAGCTTCTTACAAGTTTAATATCATGAGGCTCGTGTATGTACTGGTTAATCACCGGTTGTGTCTGTTAAATAAATATTTTTTGCATATATATATATATATATATATATATATATATATATATATATATATATATATATATAATGGACGATAAGAAACTGGTTGGCCTGATATAAATAGATTATTGTTGTATCAATATAAAGTCCTGTTCAGCGGATTTCACATATTCTACTCTTTCAGGCGGTTTGGCTGTAGGAATTCCTGGAGAAGTGAAAGGCTTGTATGAAGTCCACAAGAAGTTTGGATCTGTGGATTGGAAGACATTAGTTCAACCGACATATGAGCTTGCCAAAGACGGCTTTCGCCTGAATAAATACGTTCATGAGCAAGTAGTCAAACTAGAAAATAGAACAGGATTTGAGTAAGCTTGCTGTTCTTTTTTCACTTTTTCCTTTTCTCATTCTCCTCCTCCTCCTCCTCCTCCCCCTCCTCCTCCTCCTCCCCCTCCTCCTCCTCCTCCTCCTCCTCCTTCTTCTTCTTCTTCTTCTTCTTCTTCTTCTTCTTGTTCTTCTTCTCCATCCTTGCCTTCTTCCACTATGTTTCTCCCCATTCCTGTCGTCCTCTTCAAATTCTCATCTCTCCTACCATTTTTATTTTATCCTTCTCTAACTACTAGTGTAATTTTACGAAGTAATTTTTCACAACACTCCCTAGCAACCAAATGAGTAAATTATGGTCCCATTTATCCTACGCTTGTAAACCTCTGCTTCCGTATTACCAAACTATTCAGAATAATGTTTTCATTTTAATTTCTTTATTCTTGTAAATTCAAGAAAAGTATGAGCCTTTTTACCTTTGCTGGAGACATTTATATTCTTTTTTTTTTTTGCTCAATGCTTTTATTGTAATGGTAAAGTTAAAATATAATATTCTCTCTATTATTAATTATCTAACGATTCAATTTCAGATTCCATTTTTCTGATACGTATTTATTGTACTTTATCAATCAATCAATAAGACTTTGTTCATGTCTTTCATTGCAGTTAGTCCTGGTTGGCATGAATGTAAATAATCATAACCTAAGTTCTTAATTTGCACTTATGCAATGGTGAAAATCTCATTTTAAATAAAACAAGCTTTTTAAGAAATAATTCAGGATTAATTATTTCCTTAAAACTATTTCTTAAAAAGCTTGTTTTACTTAAAATGAGATTTTCAGCATTGCATAAGTGCAAATTAAGAACTTAGGTTATGATTATTTACATTCATGCCAACCAGGACTAACTGCAATGAAAGACATGAACAAAGGCTTATTGATTGATTGATTGAGGTTTTCAATATTAGAATGAGGAAATATATTTAGCCTCTATCCACATGATTGAAACTCAATCCATGCTAATAAAATATATATTCTAATTTTACGAGTATGTATATTATAAATATCGTATCAAATAAAATAAAATTTTGATTGAGGATGGCATAACATAAAAAAACAACAAATAACAAAGCATAGTACCACTCCTTCAAAAGTGATCACAGCTGACGTACTTTAAAAATTCTCAGATTCTTTCTGGATGACAAAGGCGAACCTCTGCCAGTGGGGAGCCTCATCAAAGTCCCCAAACTTGCTAAAACGTTTGAGATTCTCCGAGACGACCCCATGTCTTTTTACAACGGAGATTTGGCTAAGGATATTGCACAGGATATCCAGGATGCAGGTAAGAAATTCGGATTTGACCATTGTGACCATCAGCTTTCAAACGGGGATATATCGGGTTGATTTGGATATTGAGATATATATTATGAATATACATACATACAAACACACACACACACACAAACATATATATATATATATATATATATATATATATATAAATATATATATATATATATATATATATATATAGAGAGAGAGAGAGAGAGAGAGAGAGAGAGAGAGACAGACAGAGAGAGAGAGAGAGAGAGAGAGAGAGAGAGATTCTTTAAAAAAGAAAGAACAGAGAGTTCGTTGTAATTTTATGGAATTCTAATCACATGCAAGTTTTTATTTGTATCTAGATACGTTGTTCTTATTAGTGTTTCTAAATAAAACTCCAGAGAATCTTGAACAATCGATTACTATTTGTGGATAGTGTTTATTAATTTGATTCGATTTTGTGAGCATTGATAAGTTTTTCGTGTATTTACAAAAATTCACATCACGGTTGTCATTATCAGGAAACTTCGAGTTAACAAGGAAAGGGTCCATTTTTGTTCACTCAATATATTCCACTTACAGCAGTGATGTAAAATACATGTACTGCTTCTTTGATTTTCAAATGCATCGTTAGGAGGAATCATTACCTTTGATGATCTGAAGAACTACAACCTCGCCTGGAAGAGAACCACAAAGATGACACTGCCCGGAGGTTTTACATTGTATTCCATGCCTCCCCCTGGAAGTGGTGTTATCATCAACTACATACTGTCTATATTATCCGGTAAGAATATACCATTTGTGAAAGCAGAAGGCTGTAAACTCTTGTTACCGCTCTTTCCAAAGTAAGGAGTGTTAAAAGTAGAAAGGATAGAATGAGGCAGAGCTTTCTGCGCCCTTGGCTATCATGAGAATGTTAGTCTCTCTATTGCCCTTCAAAGTTAAAGGCACACAGAGCATGAAAATTTTCTTTTACAGCAGTGGTTAACTACCCTTGAAAACTAGTCAAGTGTAGTATTCTACGACAGACTCAACAACTCAATAATTGCTGGGTGAACACTTTGGTCAGAACAAATCAAGACTAATTAGGACTGATATCGGCTCTTTTTGTTTTGAGGCGTATGATATAACTGATATTGAGCTACTTGGACATTGACAGCAACATTTGACCATGAAGTTTGTTCCCGGTATGGTATCTATATATATAGATAGAACGAAGATGATGTCACTCAGATCTTTGATTTTGTGTTTTGCCTTCCATGCTTATGAATAATTCTCAATAAACTGTTTAGGGCTTACCCACATCGGAGACTGACTCCGACGACCCGGCACTATAGTCCTATGCCGTCTTCCGGATGAAGATGTCGGGCACAGACAAAATACTAAGAATAAAGAGAAGAGGCACTAGACCTTCCCATACAAAGCACCCGACGTCCTCTGCCGTTTTTATTCAAGCTTGGTATGGGTAGGTCTAGCGGTTCTTCTCTTTATTCTAAGTATTTTGTCCGTGCTCGACGTCTTTATCCGGAAGACGGCAGAGGACGGCAATGCCGGGTCGTCGGAGTCAAGTCTTCAGTGTGGGGTAGCCCTTAACCAGACTATAAACGTTCAAGGTTACATAGAGTTTTGTTTCTAGTAATGGCGTGTTTTCCTAATAAAAACAAATACGTCCTGCTTTTTGATATTGTTATTTATATTCTGATCTCGACTTAATCCTAATTATATTATTAATAATAGGTTACAATTTCAACGCTGACAGCATGAGCACAGATGAGAACAAGATTCTTACGTACCACCGTATCGTGGAGGCAATGAAATTTGCTTATGGAAAAAGATCAGCCCTTGGCGATGAAGACTTTGTTGATGTTGCTGAAGTAAGTTAATTCTTTCCAGTCGCGTGTTTCAATCGTTTAATCGAAAACGCAAATCCCTGGTTTTGTTGTTGTTGTTGTCGTCGTCGTCGTCTTTGTTAACGTCAAATTAATAAAATACCTTAATCTTTTCAATGATTTCATCAAATCCCCTCAGCTGGTTGCTAATCTGTCATCAAGGAGTTTCGGGGAGGAGACCAGACAACGCATTACCGATGATATGACTCAGCCTCTTGACTACTATGACTCATACTTTTACAACCAACAAGACCATGGGACTAATCACCTGTCTGTCATAGATGGAGAGGGAAACGCCGTGGCAGTGACCACTACCGTCAATCTTTAGTAAGTCAAGTTTCAACTGTACAATTAATAGGATAGAATGAAGATAAAGGATGTACATTGAGGAGAGCTTAGCAAAGGGATGAAGGGATGAAGTCTTTTTGCTTATTATCGTAAAGGTATCCAAACCGCGCTGTATGACATTGAGCAAGTTACCTCGCCCTTGTTCATTTTGCGGCGCTGTATCGCGGCTGATGTCTGGAGTATTCTGTCGTACTCTGGGGGAAAAAAACATGTTTAAAAATTTGGCCAGAAAACTCGTCCTTCAAATATCGATAATTTAAATCGATCGATATTTGAAGGACGAGTTTTCTGGCCAAATTTAAATATGATTTTTCCAGAGTATCGTGCTCTTGTGCTCTCATGACATCCGCCCTCGGTCCAGGATTCGAGTCCCGCTCAGAGTCGTTAGGAAAGGCTCTTGAGTACTGGAGTGTGACAGGACTACCTGGAAAAATTGCATTATCGCCTACAGTCGACATGTCTCGTCCTAAATATTACTTTTTCTTGTTGTCTAGGGACCCCCTGTAAAGCGCTTTGAGCACGTTTTGTGGATATTACGCTATATAAATACTCGTTTTATATTCTAATCTTTCCAAGGAATAAATATATGTAATTTTAATTATTTCATATTATCAATGTATTTATTTTCGTATTAAAAGAGAGGTTAAATTATTGAAAGAAAGGCACCCTCGCTTCCTATATTAATAATCAATTTTTGCATAAACAATTTTAACGAATGCCTGCCTAAATAATGCTAATTGTCTGTAACAAACACGCAAATGTAAGTGGCACATTTACCTTGCTAATCTGGTACTCTTGTCTGGCTGATATTGAAATAATAATAATAATAAACCTTTAACGGCATATCAAATAACCCTTCACCAATATTATAACAGTGTCCTCTGAACTGAAAAAAACGTTCACTTTAGTATGGAGTATTTACAACCTGCGGTCAAATTTACATTAGCTGGGAAGATGACGTGTCGGGGAAAATAAACAGATCCCTGAAAACAACATGTCTTTTTTTGTTTTTGTCAAACATTTTAAGACAATAAAATAAGGATCCTGAATTTTAAATATTATGATGTAAATAATTACGGGTCTGCTTTTTGAACGTCACACATCAAATATTAATTGTCTTTTTCAAGGAAGACGAATAAAACACAAAAAAGTTAACGGAAATCTCACCTGCCACCAAAATTTGTCACTTATCTTCTAAAAAAATAAAAAGTATCTCCCAACACTCATTCCTCCTATGAATTCATATTCCCTATCATGGCATTCCAAAGCTTCGGAAGCACAGTTGTCGGAAAACGCACTGGCATTGTATTCAACAACCAAATGGACGATTTTTCTACTCCTAATCTGACCAACCACTTCGGATACCTACCATCTGCATCCAATTTCATCGTGCCTGGCAAACGACCTCAGTCTTCTGTGAGCCCAACAATCGTATGGGACAACAACAAGCAAAAAGTGCGAATGGCAGTTGGAGCTGCTGGTGGATCAAAAATCACTTCCACAACTGCACAGGTTAGTACATTTTATTAGAGCTTTGATACGTACAATATCCAAATACCTTCTCGTCTATTTTGGCCTGCAATTACTTATCCAAACGAGCGACCAGCTGAGTTTTAGTTCTTCTTTCTTGTGCAATGGGGTAACAGTTGTATGTTTTTATATTTACTCCAGGCGACTGTACAGTTTGCTATTGATACTTGAATTTGGTTCGAGGATGTGCGTCTGGGATTTTGGCCTGGGAACGTTAAATTTAAATATCGATTCACTAAGACGGCTCTAATATGCAAAAAAAATCTCAAACCCAAAATTACCAAGATACCATAATATAATTCAGCATATAAACGTGATAATTTTTTTTTGCCAAAACAGAACTATAGATGTTATTTCACGGCATTTTAGACTTTTGGAATTTTCTCTGACTTTAATTTCCTCTACAATTCCTTTACATTCCAATACCAATTTCCTCTTTTTCTACTCCTTGTTCACCTTATTTTCATTCTCACCCCATCAACTCTTTGCTTTGTTATTATAATTGATGGTTCAAAGAATCATAATATGTGATTATTTTATAAATTATTGCTCTAAGCTCAACATTTGTAAAGTAAAGTTCAAAATAAAATAAATTGTAAACAAAAGAATATATATATATAATTCCAAAAGATTAGATTTATGTAGAAACCCAGCGGTCAGCCGTAACGCAATGTTGCAAAGAACTCGGTATCTTTTGGGTACGAAGCAAAGACCATACCAGGCTGCCCTGAATGGAAGAACTTACTCCTAAAGCTAATAAATTATTGCAGACTTGTATGACTCAGACATCAAAGCGTTTAATTGTATCTCAACAATTTCAGCTAATAATGGATGTGTTATGGTTCAATATGTCCATGGGAGCGGCTATGGATGAGCCAAGGATTCACCACCAGCTGATGCCTGACAATATCTTTGTGGAACCCGCTTTTCCAAAGGTAAGTTATTTTTTCTTATGTGGGGCAAAGTTACTTTGAGTACGAGTTTTGTTTATCTTGCTTGAATACACGTTTATATAATGGGATAGGGGATATTTATTTACATTGTGATATACCGTCTGAAAACGGTTTTATGTTGGAGTGATATTGATGCTGAAGTATAAGTTATAGTAAAAAGTTATACTTGGAATACGTTCATCTGCTTTATTGAGGAGATTTAATATAAGTGCATAAAGTGTGGTGAAAAGCCTTAAAGGGCCTACTGATTTTAAATCGGATTTTATAAAGAAGATATACATATTATTTTTTTTTAATTATTACTTTTATATTTTGTTGTCATTGTTAATAGTTGTTGTTATGTATAAACGATATATGCATATTATGTATTTTTACCGTCAATAAATAATGTATTTATTCATTCATTCATTCAAGAGCAAGAACCCAAAAGTTTATGATTTGCTTCATTTTCATTCCACATCATATACATATTTGCAATTAACTTTGTTATCAGAAGAATATTATTTAACAATAATACAAACACTATATCAAAGTCGATAAATAAATATATATTGATAATAATATATTGACAGGCGATACGAAAAGGACTGGAGGCAAAAGGTCACTTGGTCAAGGAGCTGGTATACATTGCAGTCGCTCATGGAATCGACAACAACGATAATTCTGTGGATGCAGCCAGTGACTACAGAAAGGGAGGCAAGCCAGCAGGATATTGATACTCGATTTCAATTTTCTTTTATGTTCCCATTTCGATTTTGTCTCATCTGAGGTCGATATCCACTAAGATTATTTCTGATGAAGAGCATATAACCAAAAGTTTTGTTGACATCCAACAAGGCGCAGAGGTAACCTACCGTCTCAACCCAGCTTTACTTCGATATGAAATAAATGTCACAATGAATTTTTTTAGTCATGTCAACCAAAAATGTTTGTGGAACTGTAGTTTTTGTATCTTTATTTATTGTTCAAAATATGTGTTTGAAAAACTTAACAAAACGTCAATACCAATGACAATAAATTAAAATTTTAGACTCACAGAGAAATAATTCCATTTAGATGCGATGGGTCGCATATTTCCTACGATTGAAAGTATCTAGTATGCGTTTAAAAGTCTATTCGAGAATGGAATGCATTACTACCGATAATTACCGATATTGAAAATACACAAATATTCAACAGATCACTTGACATGATTCCGAGAGTCGACATAATAATATTTAAGTTTGTTTTGTGACGGATTCATGAAATTTTCGGTTATGGGCGGGCCAATACGGCCTTTTACAAAAAAATATAACATAAAGACCCGAAGATTAAACGATCTTATTGTCAAGATATAAACGTTTAAAATAAAGTGTATGGATTTAATAACTGAAAGCTACTGAAAACGTAAGAAAAAGAGATCCGTGTATTAATTTATAACCAATTCTATTGACATAGTACTTAGTTATATCTGTTATCAGCCGTGTGTATTCAGAAGGTCTCTTCATTTTTGTTTAACAAATAAGCAACTTTATCTTAAAATAGTCAAATCTTCGATCCTCATTATTATCTTTGACCTGGTCCCACCACTGTGGCGTACAAACAATATCTGTGTACTTACAATATATCATAACTTATCAAGTATAGGTTTGCAGAGTGACATGAGGTAGTTCAAATTTGTCTATGTAAATAATAAATTGATGTAATATATATTATACACTATAACCTGGTTTCTACGGCTATAAGATATTCATATTAAGTAGTATTATTTGAGTTATGTTAGGAGATAAGTCTATTTGAATCACAAATCACATTATCTCGACGTACGAATGAGCAGGACCACACTTTGAAATTCCCGTTTATTCAATAACGTTCCCTTTATCTATCATGAGATTATACTTCAATGGAAGACAGAACAATCCGAGGCATCAGCGGCAGCACAGCTCCCAAAGTGAACTGGGTGAGAATCGAACTTGGAACCTTTTAGTATACGAAGCGTCGCCTATTCCGCCGTGCCTCGCTTTAGCACCATGCAATTTATATACAATTGTGTCGAAACAAAATGTGAAAAGTGTTAATGAGCGGATATCTTTTAAAGACAATTAATTATGGCGAGGAGTGGAGATCATTTTTTCAATACGCCATTCCTTTCAGCATGGATACTGTCAGCGAAATACTCCATGAAGGAATATAGGTAATCCATGAAACGTCTGATGTATACAGGAATCGCTCATCTTGTCCAAATTGAGCAAAATGGAGGTTGATAATCTTGTCGAAGTAAATGCAAACCCGGGAAGTACATGAATGGATTACGGGACCCTTTATGTCACAGTACAATGCCTTAACCACTAGGACATCTCGAGCAAGATCATCATCATCACCATCATCATCATCAACAGCAGCAGTAGTAGTCGCAGTAGTAGTAATAGTAGTAGTGATAGTAGTAGTAGTAGTAGTAGTAGTAGTAGTAGTAGTAGTAGTAGTAGTAGTAGTAGTAGTAGTACTAGTAGTAGTAGTAGTAGTAGTAGTAGTAGTAATAGTATAGTATAGTAAAGTAGTAGTAGTAGCAGCAGCAGCAGCAGCAGCAGCAGCAGTAGTAGTAGTAGTAGTAGTAGTAGTAGTAGTAGTAGTAGTAGTAGTAGTAGTAGTAGTAGTAGTAGTAGTAGTTGATGTTCTACTTCTCCTTCCTTTTATTCATAGTGTTTTGTTACTTTTGTTGTTCACTTCATTTAATAACTCATACCGCGATTGAGCTAGATATTTCTTTTAATGCTGCGAAGCGTAAAAATGGTTTCCTTTTTATAAAAATAGTAGATCTATACTAAAATAGCTATGTGTTGGCGCACTTCACTATTCATTCAAATACTGCCTTCCCCCAAAATAGTAGCATTAGTAATAATCGTAGTAGTAATAGTAGTAGTAGTAGTAGTAGTAGTAGTAGTAGTAGTAGTAGTAGTAGTAGTAGCAGCAGCAGTAGTAGTAGTAGTAGTAGTAGTAGTAGTAGTAGTAGTAGTAGTAGTAGTAGTAGTAAAGTAGTAGTAGTAGTAGTAGTAGTAGTAGTAGTAGTAGTAGTAGTAGTAGTAGAAATAGTAGTAGTAATAATAATAATGATATCGAATGCCAAACCCTTGAAAGCATTGAATAATACAGAATATTTAAATTGATTTTTAATCGGGAGTAACAGTGCAACATAACATCTTCCTCACCTTCAGTTTTAATATTCTTTTCAAGTTTTTTATTATTATGGAATATATTTCTCGTAAATATAATCCAATCAACATAAATGAATTTGGTCAATTGATCCAATAACCCTCTATGGAATAAGAATTCAAAGGTTCGAAAAAAATAGCCCAAGATAAGGGATCGCTTCTTTGTGAAATACCATCCGGTGTGTCTTGGACTAGAATTGGGTAGAATCTTATCACAGTTTTTTTATTTGTTTTTTTTTTTGGTGTCTTTCTTTTCAAAGCGGAAACTATAGAGGATGAAAAAGGAAACAAAAGCGTCAAATTAGGATGATAAGATAAGATTGTTTACAATTCACTTTAAGGTTATTTTTTGTTAAAAGTATTTATAAAAATATATTAAGCAAATATGACGACCGAATTTGTAAGCAAAAAAATCCAATGAACACTATCTATGACGTTATTTAAAGTCAAGTTCATTGTTTAATATCGCTTATATACTTTGTGTACAGAAACTAAAACCACTTTTAAAACAAGTTTTTCCAGTTATATAATATATATGAGTGGAAGAGAGAGACGTCACGTCCTCGATAGACATCTTGACTTTGCTTGAGGAAGGCGAATATTGAAGCCAGACGACCTTAACTTAATAAACTTTGATCAAAACAAACACATTGTGTCATAACACATTGACGGTGTAGACCAGATCAGTGAAGGGAATCGACTATTAGGTAACTTTCCACACGATAGAGGAAGGAGAGAAATGTAATCGATTCTTTCTGTCGCTAGAAAAGACCTGGGCTATGAACAATAGAGCAGTATAATTAGGTGCCCCAAACGTAAACAATAACAAGTTGCAAGTGATTTTCGTTAGGGACCGGAAAAATTTACGCACAATATAGGTCTCCCAATTTTGTAGTTTGAGTTGTAGGCAATACACTTTCAGTATTGAAAATATGTTTACATAAAATCTAACAGTTGCAGAAATAATAATATAAGACTAAATTATTCTGAAAATCAGGCTCCGAATAATTCTCGTTTTGTTCACACCAGCGCAATAATTTGCTCTGGTCTAAAAATAGATAGACTGTAACTTTTGATAAATTTTACCTTTTGTTCCATAAAATATCCATATCTAGACAATATTTGATGCATGATCGAGTATTTATGAATATGTGTTTCTTTTGCCACCTAACAGCCAAATTTTAAAGGTTATTTTTTTTCTATAATTTACATTGGAACTTGAGCTGTCAAGACAGGAACATGTGATTTGCCATGTGCTTCTAGACCCTTGTTTACGTTTGGGGCACCTAATTATACTGCTCTATACAATTTATAAATTGAAAAAAAAAATGAAAATAGTTATGCTACAAATGAACAGCCAATCCTAGAAATCATAGGTAAATATTATTCAGAACTTTATACCGAATTGAAAGATGACAAAGCAATAGAAATGTTGATTGAAGAATAGGTAAAAAATATCACTATACCTATAATATAAAATAAAGAGAAAGAATTCTGTGACAGGTTTATTACGTTAGATGAAATTAGGAATGTTATGGAAGAAATTAAAAATGGATCCTCCCCAGGGCCTGATGGAATTCCAGTAGAATTTTACAAAGATTTTTGGGATGAGATGAAAACGGCGATGTTCAACTGCTTTGAGTTCAGTCTTAGAAAAAAATATGCTTAGTTACATCAAAGAATGGGGGTAATAGAGTTAATACGATAATCTATATTATAGTTAATCTATATCATGAAGAGTTAATAATAATACTATAACTTTAACAAATACTGATTATTTACTGGCAAAAACCTTGGCAAATAGACTTAAAGCAGTTATAAGTAATCTAATTAGTAATGATCAAAACGTATTTATTCGTGGAAGAAACATTGCAGTATGGAAATTCACACAGATGAACCAATTTTTAACAATAATGAATTTAAATTCAAAGGTAAAGTACTGTTTTCTACTAATCTACGAGCAAAAAAGTGTTTTACATTAAGCAAATATATATCATTTCAAGACATATCATGTCAATAGGGGAATTTAAAGATATTTATGGGAATACTAATGAATAGAACTTGATTAGAGTGTAGTCCAAACGCTGTATCACGTCTAAAAGTTTCAAAATCCAAAGATTTGATAACATTAAAAAAAGAAGAATATTATTCAAAATCTTTCCAGAAAAGAGTTATATCAAAAGGTTCGAAGAGAAGGATCAATAAAACTTTGTCAATGCCTTTTGGAAAAAAAGAGCGGAGAGATACAATCAAGACATAGGCGTTACCTTATGGTGTACAAAAGAATCTAGATTAAGGATTTTACAATGGAAAATTATACAAATATTAACTCTACCAATGTATTGCTTTATAAGGTGAAAATTGCATATTCAAATAAATGTCAATATTGTGACGAAATATCATATCAATAGACTACACTGAGCATTTCTTTTTTATTATAAATTGGTAAAGTCTGTATGGAGGAGAGAGAAAGCATAATTAACAGAAAGATATGGAAACAAGCACAAAATGATTTGCAAAAAGTAATGGTGGGATTGATTGATTATCCTGGAATCGGATCGTATGTAGATAAATCATTTGATTCTCGTTGGAAAAATGGTCATCTCTAAAATCAAATATGGCCCAAAAATATCCATTAGCGATATTAAGAACAGATATGAGGATCAGAAAATTGGTATAAATTCAATTATTATTATTATTATTATTATTATTGTTATTATTATTATTATTATTATTATTATTATTATTATTATTATTATATTATTATTATTATTATATTATTATTATTATTATTATTATTATTATTATTATTATTATTATTATTATTATTATTATTATTATTATCATCATCATCATTATTATCATTATTGTTCTTGTTATTAATATTATTATTAATAATGATAATAAGAATAATAATAATAATAATAATAATAATGATGATGATGATATAATAATAATAATAATAATAATAATAATAATAATAATAATAATAATTAATAATAATGATAATGATAATAATAATAATAATAATAATAATAAATAATAATAATAATAATATAATAATAATAATAATAATAATAATAATAATAATAATAATAATAATAATAATAAACAGTGACAGTGAAAATCAACATCATTAGATATCATCATTATGGTAAAACCAGCTTCAATGACAGATAACTAAAGACAATAATAATGATGGCAATAACAATGGTTGTGACGATTATCTTCATTAATCATTAATCATTTATTATCTGTCGTCGCATGATACTCATACATTACTAGTAGCGAAAAGCAAGAATTGTACGTCCATTTTTCATTAATATTAATAAGATATATTTCTCATGTGTGTGCCAAACTCAAAACATACGCGAATATAATGACTAACAAAAACACAATCACACATTCACTCCTATTCACACCCATTCACCTACACGTCTATCCAGCCACCCACACAAATACACACACACACACACACATGCGCATGCATACACACACACACTCACACAGAAATGTACACACACAGCATAAACGCACTCTCGCGCGCGCACACACACTGATCTGAAAAAAAAAACCCTGTACAAACTCACATTGAGCGATAAAAAAAGTAAATAAAAGATGAATTCATTGGATTCAATCAGACAATGTTATATCCAAATAATAATCATAATCTTGTTCATTATTGTATTCAAAACATTCCCACCCCTCAGACAAACATTTAAATTTGAAGAAGAAGAAGAGAAAAAACAAACATACATACATACCCCGCAAAAAAGCAAACAAAAAACAAAACAAAAAACAAAACAAAACAAACCATACGTTCCGCCCCGTGCATTGAGATCAGGTGATCATCGTCTACTTAAAGTGCCAAAAAGGGTAAAAAAGTTTCTGACAGATCCTTTTGTCACTTTGCACCAACTGTCTGGAACAATCTCCCCTTATCTCTTCGTGATGTCCATACTGAACTCGCTTTCAGGAAACAATTAAAAACTTATTTATTTCGAGAATTCTTAATTTATTAGTTATTTTATTTGAGCAGATGATGATCACAGGATATGTATATATATATATATATATATATATATATATATATATATATATATATATATATATATATATATATATATATATTACTTTATTTTTTAAATATGTTAAATATATTACTTTATTTTTTAAATATGTTAAATAGTTGGATCGTGGAGGTTTGTGTGTGTGTGTGTGTGTGTGTGTGTGTGTGTGTGTGTGTGTGAGAGAGAGAGAGAGAGTTAGAGAGCGAGAGAGAGAGAGAGAGAGAGAGAGAGAGAGAGAGAGAAATTTGAATGGATTGAAGTTATTGTTATGCGTCTAGATCTTTATTGTATAGAGGAGTGGGCGCAATATAAATAAATTTCATTATTATTATTATCATTATTATAAAAACAAACCAAAACAAAATAAAAACAACGCCAAAAAACAAAAACAAATAGATTTAAGAATAAATGCTTTTGAATTCGCTCATATTCGATCTAAACTTCTCAATTCAGTCCCTGTGGAGTTATTTATAAATTGTATAAACGTGTATATGTTAGGCTTTTCAATTAAAAATTTAGGTAGCTATTTTACTCTGAAATAATTATACCGTCTGTATTCACAAATTATATTATACTCATCTTCAATTGTGTTACAATTTATACAGAGCCGAGAAGGAAAGCTCTCTGCCATCTTCCCCTTTCACACAGAATTATGGGAACCTATTCTAATACTTGTAATGGCAAATCGAATTACTTTTTCTTTAATCTCGAATATGTAACCTACAGATTTTTCATTGTTCAAATGTTTATAGACATTTGGACAAAGAAAAATCGCTTGTGGGTCTGATTTCCTCTTTAGATTTTTGTAAAAATAAAAATATTATCGTTAAGGCCCTGTCAAATGAAAAAAACATGGAATTTGTGACACACCTTCAAACTTGCTCGGAGAAGCATGTCTGGTTGTAACGTGAATGAAATCGACCTCTCTTTGACATTTATACATTCTGATCACATGACATGTGAAACGGTTCTAGCCAGAATGAAGAATAAAAAGTAGGCAACCGATTTTCTTTGTTTAGAACCAAGCTGCTGGTTGCTGCCGGACGTGACATCAGACGATTGAATCCTATTGTTAAAACATAGTTTTGTGTGTTGGTACCATAAATCCGGTTGGCAGATGTTATAAGTATTTTGTCTAAACCCATAACATCAAGAGATACGGGTTCTCAATGAAACGAAGGGGTCCGAGCTAGATTTACGACTGTTATTTTGCAAGTCATGATAGATAGAGGGAGGTCGAGGAGATCTCACCTCAGGTCACTTCGTACCTTACAATTTAGGTAGTGATGAGCCAGATATGCTGATTAAGCACTAAGTGAAAAAGTATGTAAGTGAAATATTTCTTCTACGCCATTAGGCCGAAGGATGCAATCAGAGTTTATCTCGATCTCTATACCATGTAAAAGGACAATAGCAATTGCATGCTACCATTTAGATAGGACGCTAGTATATCGCAAAAGTACTTTCCGCTAGATCTAACAGACCCAGTTACCTATTCACTCTTAGCGGGATCGATCTAGGTCCCTTTGCATGTGTAGCGAGTGCTCTAATAAGTGAGCTATCGTGACCTCCACATAAGTAAGTAAGCGTTATAAATTGCTTTGACTGATGCGAGTAATGTTATTAACTTGCATACATTCCTCAATTTTTATGTGAATAGATTTTCTGTCTTTGTTATTAACCAGTTAACTGCCGTAGTCCTGGAAAATCATGTATTTAAAAATCAGGCCAGCAAACTCGTCCTTCAAATATCCATGGATTTAATCGAAATCGCATGTTTGCGAGTTTTTGTCAAGACGAGGGTCATTTAAATTAATTGATATTAGAAGGACGAGTTTTATAGCCAGACATTTTTCAAAAAACTTTTATATAGAGCAATTTCCATTAAATGTGCTCAAAGTGCTTTACAAAGGGTCCCTGACAACAGCAACACGTAACATGTAGAACGCGACGAGACATGACGCCTGTCAGTCGATATTACATTTTTTCCGGACAGAGACAACGCTGTTAACGGCTAGGTACTCATATTACACCTGAGTACGGCGAGAGAATGTGAGTAAAGGGCTCAACTATGCGTCGAGCGAGGCTCGAACCCAGGACTTTCCAATTCGATAGCGAGTGTGATACCACTAGACCACATAGTCGCATGTTAAATACTTGGTTTTCCCGAGTACGGTAGTTAAATGATTAATATTACATTGATTTGTTTTTATATTCATGTACTGGATTAGTCCTCGAATAAAACTTTATTTGACAGATCTGTGCCACATCTATGGGACTGTAATAATATTTTGAACGGCTACGTGAAAACGTTAACATAATATTTGTGATGTTTTCGGTGTGCTGTTGCACCAAACAATAAATGCGACATACCACCTTGAAGCGTATGTCAAAAGATGAATTTAAAGTGAAAGTGTTCAAAACCATGACATTTTTCAGCGTATGCACTTCATGAAATTATACTTATTCTACTGATAAAAACGCAAATAATAAACCCGTTTCATATTGTTGATAAAAAAGAACGAAGCTGACATTACTCAGCTCTTTGGCATTGTTTATAGATAGTATGCGCTTGGCTAAGAAGCTCACAACATTGCCATCCGGAAGTATAACAGAAAAACACACAAAACTATGTGTAACCATGAAGGTTTATAGTCTGGTTAATACAGTTTAGTGAGAATTACTCATAAACGCGGATGACAAAAAGCAATAATAAAGACATGAGTGACGTCAACTTTGAACTGTCTATTGACAACCATTTATATAATTAATTCTCACAAAATTCGATCAATCGTACCATCAACGCTCAAGGTTACACACAATTATGTGTGTTAGTAAGTTATATCTGGCTGGTGGATGTTGTGAGTGTTTTAAACAAATTACCACGATACCATTTTGAGAGAGAGGTTCACAAAATATTTTCTACATTCGTATCAAACATATGGGGTCCCGATAGCTCAGTTGCTCTTCACAAGCAAAGGGACCGAGATCGATTTCGGGTGAAGGAGAGGTTTCTTTGATCCTCCTGTCCACCCAACAGGTCTGTCAGATCTGGCGGAAAGTACTTTGCGATAGACTAGCGTCCTATCAAAAGAGTAGCGAGTAATTGCGCTATTATCAGTTTCACGCTATAGAAACGGGAATAAACTCCGGCCCTACGGATCTAATTGCTCTGAACTTTCTTGGAACTGGGCGACGTGAAAACGTCTCTTATATTTTGTTCTAACAGTCTGTACACGGCTTGGAAGATAAGAGTAACATAATGATAATGACAATAATAGTCTTCAACAGTCGTAGTGTCACTTCCTTCCTAATGACGTATGGTAACTTAGTAACACTGGCTCTAAACTATCGGAACAATGGCGGACGCCGTATGAAATAATTCCCCGGCGAGCTTAAACGCGTATCCAGAGGAAAAAAAAACCCCATCAATTTGATCATGTATTGACTTTTACACATTCTGATCACAAGGCATATGAAAAGGGAATGAAAAGTTCTAGCCAGCATGAAGAATAAAAAGTAATGATTTTCTTTGTTTAGAATCAAGATGGCCGCCGTTGCCGGGCGCGTGACATCAGACTATTGAATCAGGGCTTGCGCTCGCCCTCACAATCAGCTGAATTTAGCGAAGATCAACAAGAACCGTTACATTTGTTCTAAGGTAAGTTGATATTCAACACAGTTTATATCAATCATTATCATCATATTAAAATTGATTTTTTAATTTTTTTTGCCAGAGTTTGTTTTATGATTCTTTCGGTAAACATCATTTCTCTCTTTCACTTTTCACGTTGACTTTTAGAGTTAGTAGAGTCTTGACTCCCGGCCAGTTGGTCTAAGTCTAAGTCTTAATCAAAATCAACATTGTAGAAGTAAGTAGAACGATCTTAGAGACTTAGAGAATACTTTATTTGAGCCGTTCATTTATTAGTACAGTTTAAGACAAGTAGATACGATGTTTATCTCTTATTTACCATACGACGGTGATAATAGCCTGACGGTGTGTGGGAGACTATTTTCACCGTGCGGTAATATCTTGGTGGACGATTTTCACCGTACGGTGAGAATAGTGTGGAAGGTTATATTCACTGTACGGTGATAAAAGTGTGGGAGACTATATTCAATATAATGGTTAGAAGGCTATATTCACCGTACGGTGATAATAGTGTTGGAGACTATATTCACTATAATGGTGTGGAAGGCTATATTCACTGTACGGTGATAATAGTGTGGGAGACATTGACAGTAGATGTTACTGTTGTTATTCTTCTAATAATAACAAGAAAACAAGAGAAGATACATGTTTTACTGATGCTGTCAAATCAAATAATTTCATTTCATCTTTCCAACTTAAATTGCAGCATTTCAAAGATGGTGAGCCGACTAAAAGATTCCCCGATCCTGAACTTGCTCAGTCAAGTTATCGATTGGAACTCAATATCCAAAGTCAAGAACAAAATTAACACCAAGCAAACGTCGGCTTTAACCTCTGAGGGTGAGGGATTCTGATCAGGGAATGGTATCAGGGTGAGTTTTTGACCGTTATCTCATGTGGCTATGCGTTTTTAAATTCTCAGTGTGTTTTCTTATTAATAATGACATTTGTTTCCTGAATTCAACAAATCAGATAGCAGTAGCAGGTTTAGGTAAATGAGTTGAACCCTGCTTTACTGTTTGAAATTATCAAGGGTGATAGTGAGTGTTGATCAATGTGTCTGATTTTGATGATCAGGTTGAAAAATACAATTTTCACGACCCCCAAAATTGAGAAAAGGAAAAGTAGTCTTTTTTTTTTCAGAGCCATAGGACCAATGTAGCCAGATTTTATTACTCCAGGTTTTACAGTGCATGTCATCCTTCTGGTGGGATGCTGCTAGTTTATCACAAAGTACTTTCCTCAAGACTCAAGGCCTAACAGACCAACCACCACTGTGTGAACAAGAGACATGGGTCCAGAATCGAACCAGTTCCCTTTGCATGTAAAGCGAGTGCTTTACCAACTGAGCTATCGGAACCACATAATTATATGTAAAAAAAAAGAAGCACAGAACAGATTATTGTAACAGAGAGAAGATTTACAAGGAAAAAAATATCATCTCCCAAAACAATAACTATGCATTTGACTGTTTCCCTCCCAGCCAGGATAAAACCAAGTATGTATGTAATCTCATTCCAAGACAAAGACAGAATGCAAGTTGGAAAACAGATATACGGGGATAGAAGTAGAAGACACAGTATGTACCTGCCCACTATGGAAGGCCAGGAACACCACCCAAGGAGTAAATTTAGCATTTATTTGCTTATTGTCTTATGTTTAGCTTTGAGATCTCGGGGTATGACATTCTGACTTGTTTGAGTCCCTCTGTGACTGTGTGTGCAATAAGTTGGGTCCTTGGAAAAAAGCTCTTTACTTACTTTTTCTTATCATAAATAAAAACCTGGATCTTTTATAAACAGCAATCTCCACTAAACATGCCAAAAACGCTTTACAAGGGGTCGACAGCAACACTCAACATGTAGGATGAGACACGACACTTTGGCGATATTGCACTTTTTTTTTTGGACAGTGACAACGCTGTTGACCAGTTACTCATTTTACACCCACATAAGGTGAGAAAATGTGAGTAAAGAGCCTTTCCAAGGGCTCAACTTTACACCACTCGGGATGCGAACCCAGACCTTTTGGTCCAAAGGTGTATGACCTACTCCAGACCACATAACCGCACTTATAAAATAAAACTACCTGGATGGTAATCTTACAAGATAGTCATAGCGCCTTATTGTCATCATGTCTGGTCTACATACTCAATGTACCCCCACCTGGTGGATAAAGTCTTACCACAAGACCATAAAGTGCATAAACACATCAATGTCAGAAACGTTTACATATTGTTCTTTTTCAGAGACGGTCATGAAAGAACACTAATTTTGAAGCAACCAATCCCGAAAATGGATCCGCACCAGAACCTATGGATACTGAAGTGGTCAACAGGGAGACTGAAAACAAAGAAAATGAACTAAGGGATAACAAGGAAAATGAACAAAGGGTTATTCCAAATTTAGGTATGACTTTAATAACATATAAAAGAAATGACAAATTGTATAATTTTTACTATGTGGAAAGAGCACAGTGAGCCTGTTGAACAGTTGAATGTTCAAGATTTTGGGCATCCGAAGTGCTGATTAGATACATCCTGCCACTCATGACTATATTTCACCACGCTCTCTGGAGGATCAAAATTTATCAGACATGGAAGTGCCAAATCCCAACAACTGATAGAAGTTTCAGATGACACAGTCTTCTCACCAATGAGAGGAGCCTAGGAAATAAAAAAAAAGAAAGCATGAAAAGAATAAGAATATTTTTAAAAAATCAATGATTTTATGAACATGTGATAAATTTATTTTAACCGCCTGAAAAAAAACATAGATTGTCTGGAGTCAAACAACTTGCTGCCTTGAGCAATTTCTATTTAAAATACTTTTCTCGGGCCCATTAGAATAGAAACATAAATGTTTTCTTCAATTCCCTTCCTCTTGACTTGCAACTACCTTTTTAAAAAAGGCATAGATGTACAGGTGTCAGAGTCTTAATCTGCATATCCAAAATGTTGGGTATTAGATATGCAGGCTACCAGTCTCTATGTAGCTGGACATAAATAAAACACTGTTCATACATAGAATACCTATGACAGAGAAAAAACAAACTTCTAACTGGATAGTACTGTTAATGCAATTCCAGACATTGTAAGTGGGTAAAAGTAAAAGTGGGTGGTCTCAATAGATTCAATATTCTTACCCAGATTAATTACAGTTTGTTGATCTAGTCTCTGCTGGACAACTAATTGCAAAAATAATTTCATTTTATTTCAGATTCTAACATGACACTGTTAGCAGTGGTTGCAGAGAACTTATCACTGAAAGAAGAAGTCTTTTTGCTTAAGCAACAACTGAAGGAGTCTAAGAGACTTCACGCCCAAGAATTATTAAAAGGAGAGGAACTTAAGAGGCTGCTGTTGTCAAAAAAAAACCCAAAACGGACGCAGATAAATGCAGTCACTCAATGACCATTGAACACCTGCACCATCACGGACCGAAAGAAGCTGTAAAGAGTTACACTGGTTTCGTGTATGAAATTTTGTAAAAATATTCATCTTTGTAATTTACCATATCAACACAAATGAAAGCAACATGTTGCTTGCCCATTATAGATCAATTTTTACTTGTTATGATGAAATTGCGTCAAAATTACACTTTCTTGCATCTTGCCAATTTATTTAAAATATCAAGAAATGGTGCAGGATGTCTATTTAGGGCATGGATCAATTACTTGTAGTTCAGGCTTGACAGTTTGCCAGTATGGCCCGATCGGGACACCATTAAGAATAACATGCTACAACAATTTTTAAAAGATTTTCCGGACACACTAGTTTTTCTTGATGGTATAGAGATAAAGACAAACAGGCCCAAGGCCTTAAAAAATCAAAGTCTATTGAATTCAGACTATAAGCCTTTTAACAATGCCAAAGTAGGCACATCAGTATATTGTTCATGGGATCTTCTGTTCCCCCTTCGAACCATATCCCTTTGTCTTGCTTTTCCTTTGATACTTTCAACTTCAGATCTACAACTTCTCCCCGTATCATCTGGCACTCAAATGATTTAATTGTGTCGCAAGTGCTGTAAATCCCCTAAAATCAAACAATCTACCCTTGTAACAATGCAGATTGTTTTGTCCCAATGATTTGAATGCATTATATTACCTGCTGTTCTCAATAGCTGCCATGACTGGTCGCAGCTTTACATTCCTACATGGTTTGGGAATAACCATGGAGGTAATGGGCTCGGGATCAGTTCTTGGGCCACAAGGTTTACTCCATTGTTGTGGAAGGCTTGTGTGCAGCTTGGATCTGTAGGTATATCTTGTAATCCAGCTTGCAGCCAATTCTTCAGTGTAAGGATTACTGCAACAACATGGGAACATTCACCAGATATGCTGCAAGTAAAATTTAAAAACAAATGAAAACAACACTTGTTTGTAAAACCTGCTCGGAATGAAAATTATATCACATATTTAGATGATGAGTCATATTATTTTTAAAATGGTGTATAGGATGGCTAACCCCCTTTTTAAGTTGAATTAAAAAATATTATGCCAAATTGAGCTAATGGATCACACTTGACAAAGGGTATCCGAGGTAAAATGATGCTAGAAAGTGAATTTAACGTTAAAATAATCAAAAATATTTAAAATTTAGATAATCACTCTACAATAAATCAATAAACTACATTCACTCTCCGCAATTAAAAATTAATCTAATCCAAGTCTCATATTTTTTCGTGCGGCTATGTGGGCTTGTGGTATGACACTCGCTTTTGGATTGGAAGGTCCTGGGTTCGAGCCTCACTCAGCGCATAGTTGAGTCCTTGGAAAAGGCTTGTTCCTCACATTCTCTCACCGTACTCAGGTGTAAAATGAGTACCTGGCCGTTAACAGGGTGTCTCTGTCCGAAACAAAAAATGTAATATTGCCTAACAGGCGTCATGACCTGTCCTAAATGTTAATTGTTGCTGTTGGCCCAGAACCCATTGTAAAGTGCTTTGAGCACGTTTAGTGGATGCTGCGCCAATAATTTTTAACAAAATTTTTGTAAATAATTCAATTCTTTGCATCTACAAACGCACTCCCAACATATTTTCTCAGGCGGTGAGTCACAAATATTACTATTTTAATTTCCCGCATAGCTCAACTGACTTAGTAATTGATTCCCTTGAAATGGCATAAATAATAATTGGTCTCTAACTCTAAAGCATCATATTTTACCTGATGGCCCAGTCCACAAATTTTATATTTGCGTTTTATAAATATAAATATAATAAAAAGCACGTTTCCTTTTTTTTCTAAGACTGAAATGCCTAGAGAAGCAGTTGAAAAATTATAGTGGAAAGAACTTTAGAGAAAACTAAAATTCCTTAACTGGGCATCAAATCATAGTCATTGATACACTAAAGATGCTAATAAAAAAAAATAATAATAATGATAATGATATGATCATAATAAGAATGATAACAATAGTAATAGATATTTGTGAGACTAAATAATGCAAGAAATTATGGAATCGATGTAAAAATGAAATACTTTCCCATCATTTTGGCACTCATAAACTGAGAGAGGCAACTTAATGTGAGGCAAATTAAAATTACTTTAAATTTGTAAAAATAGACTTTAGTGATCATTGTCATCATGAACTTAGTACTAGTAATTCTGATAATCGTATACCGGTGATTTAAAAAAATTAATAAGGGCACTTAAGTTTGTTTATTTCTATCAATAAAACAAGATATATAGATATTTTTTAAATAATCGGATTGAGCCGATGCTCTACTGAGCCAATGCAAACAACAGGGGGCACACATAAAACACAACTCTAACTCACCTACACATGACAGTACAACTCTTTTGTTCTCCCTTTACTTACGTTCGCTTAACTCCCATCCCCACCACTTTTTTATGTAGTAGGCTAACGCTTTCTACAAAACTGAATTCATGAAGACCAAGATGAAAAAGACATACGTCACCTAACATTTAACATTTCATTGAAATTAATCTTGTTTCACAACCCACATGACTGACTGACCTATGAGATGACTTGTCTAGCGTCGTGATAATTTACACAGTGCAGAAGAGGACGATGCATAGAAAAATAGAAATCGATTGTAACTTTAAACAGTAGTTTTAAAAATGAAACTCAGCTAAAATTGAACACTTACCCTGCTTTGTATGAGCAGTAGGCATCCACTGCCTTCTTTTCCCTCAAAACTCACGTCGTGGGGCTTCTCGCTCTTCGGTTGGCTTCGATAAACAGAAGCAAAAACATCAAAAATTTCGTTCTCCTTTTTAAATATTTTAACATACTTTTATAGGCAACAAGCTTCCTCTCGTGTTTTTTTGCCAGGATGTCAAATATAGTAAATAATTTTGAGAAATATCCTCAGGGAGCTCGCTGACTGCCATCGTGATAGTGTAAGATAAAATATGAAGTGAGTAGAAAAGTGCCAGAAGACAATAGAGAATAAAAATTTTTTTCGCGGCGGTGGTGGGGTTTGAACCTGCGACCTTATTGGTACGACAACTCCGCCTGGCAGGTGAGAGCGTGGCTCTACCGTGTGAGCTATCCACGAACACAAAAATATTCGTTTCAAACCCAAAGTCATTTCTAGATCCCTCTCTCACCCACTTCTTGAGATCGCCGATTCGTTCGCCACCATCGCGAAGTAATTTTGACCAGCAGTTAAGCTTAATAGCCAATATTCTCATCACAAACATATAACATAGAAACGATTGAGACATTGAGTATGCTCCGGTGTATGGGGTGAATTTTTAATTCAGAAAAGTGAGTGGAGCAGGCACTTATGTTGGTAACAACAAGATATGAAGTGAGTAGAAAAGTGCCAGAAGACAATAGAGAATAAAAAATTTTTTCGCGGCGGTGGTGGGGTTTGAACCTGCGACCTTATTGGTACGACAACTCCGCCTGGCAAGTGAGAGCGTGGCTCTACCGTGTGAGCTATCCACGAACACAAAAATATTCGTTTCAAACCCAAAGTCATTTCTAGATCCCTCTCTCACCCACTTCTTGAGATCGCCGATTCGTTCACCACCATCGCGAAGTAATTTTGACCAGCAGTTAAGCTTAATAGCCAATATTCTCATCACAAACATATAACATAGAAACGATTGAGACATTGAGTATGCTCAATGTCTCAATCGTTTCTATGTTATATGTTTGTGATGAGAATATTGGCTATTAAGCTTAACTGCTGGTCAAAATTACTTCGCGATGGTGGTGAACGAATCGGCGATCTCAAGAAGTGGGTGAGAGAGGGATCTAGAAATGACTTTGGGTTTGAAACGAATATTTTTGTGTTCGTGGATAGCTCACACGGTAGAGCCACGCTCTCACCTGCCAGGCGGAGTTGTCGTACCAATAAGGTCGCAGGTTCAAACCCCACCACCGCCGCGAAAAAAATTTTTATTCTCTATTGTCTTCTGGCACTTTTCTACTCACTTCATATCTTGTTGTTACCAACATAAGTGCCTGCTCCACTCACTTTTCTGAGTGTAAGATAAAGAAAGAAACCAACATGAATGACCGAATCCGTGTCATGACTGTTGTCAAAAGGGGGTCAAGGTCAAGAGGCGCGGTTAATTCCCCCTGCACTACCCGTTTATTATAGTTTGACCGAATTCTTATATATAATATTATTCTTTAGGAAATGTAACGTAGACTTTGTTGTAATATATATTTAAATGCATAATTTAGCTTTGTCCTACATATGCCATTTTAATGTATTCACATAAAACATATTGTACAGACAGGTAATTTATCAACTCTCTCTCTCTCTCTCTCTCTCTCTCTCTCTCTCTCTCTCTCTGTCTCCTAGACATGACTATAAATCGTGTGTCAAATTACACAATCCTTGAAAACACTTATTTTTTGATGTCATGTACTTTAAATAATGTTTTGTGTTGATGTAATTTAAAGCGCCAAGAGCCTCATTGTTGAGGATATCGTGCGCTCTATTATTATTATTATTATTATTATTATTATTATTATTATTATTATTATTATTATTATTATTATTATTATTATTATTATTATTATTATTATAAGTATTATTACTATTCAAGGACAATAAGAAAACAACATGCGGTTACCCGTCGAGATAATATGACAACATCATCTTATCAATTTCAATAAAACAGACAACAGTATGGAAGTGAATCTCACAAGCATAAAAAAATGTTATATCATTAAGAATTTGATACCATAATTCTTTTATAGCCACAAAAAAAAAGGTATTTCGATTAATATGTCTGGCAAAAAACTCTTGACGAGCGTAAAACGTTAATTAGCACTTCGAAAATAACCCCGTATCTGTGGCGTTAAACAACCAATAAAATTGCTTGCTTCCCTCTAGATAGGACGTTAGTCTATTGCAACAATCTAGACTCACCCATGATAATAATAATAATAATAATAATAATAATAATAATAATAATAATAATAATAATAATAATAATAATAATAATAATAATAATAATAATAATAATAATAATAATAATAATAATAATAATAATAAGATTACGAGTCTTAAAAGAGCGAGGATAGAAGGTCTTTATTGATGACCAGCGTTAATTCAGACTAGAAAAAAAGATGCCATCACCCTCAAACTATAGGATCAGTTCCACAAGGTATGTATTCAGTCCTCGGAGAACGTGTTTTTACACTTCCAATGAAATTGGAACCAGTATTTTACATCACACGTTTGTTCCCCGTTAGTTTCGAAGTGCTTTCATGTGGACATAGATCATAGATAAATGTCAATAAATGTCGAGCAGTTGAAGTGGTGGGCCCTCGAAAGTTTGAACACTCTTTACAATTTCTGACACATGTGTGTCAAAGATGCAGGCCTTAGAAGCTGTTGAGACGCTCAGTTAATTCATCCACGGCCATATGGATATCCGGAATCTGTAGGCGAGATAACAAAAACTCATGAAAACTGAGCGTGTAAACGAAGAATTTAACAGGTCTGAGTTAAAACTGTTAGACATCAGTTAATTTCTTAGATTAAACGCTCAGTTTTCACTTCGCCTACCGTTTCTGGACATCCGTGCGGCCGTGGATGAATGAATTAATTAATTAAATGAGCCATAATGGTGCAATACTACGCATGACCGTGTCAAATCGTAATAAATAACCACTTTCTGGATGGCTTTCCGATCCAGCTGGTACATAGCCATCTTACTTTGCCTGTCACCCAAAACAATAGGGTTCAAGAGTCGCGACGTCACTTCCCTCGTAATGACGCATAGTAACTGGTTCTAAACTATGAAACAAAAGCGGACGCCATTATCTCCATCATCGCCCTTATAAAATACTTCTCCGACGAGCATATACGTGTATCCAGACCAATGCTATCAAGATTGCTATGATACAGACTCTTTGTCAAATTATAGCAATATCGAGGCTGGACGTTAAAACGAAATTGTCACTTTTGAGATAATTAATACAAACTCGTATTTAAAAGGACTTTCAATGAAAGACAATGAAACATTTTTTTTTTCAAAAAGTAGTAAAATATTTAATTGGTAATGTAATTTAAAGCGAAACAATGTAAATTAAACCGATCTCCTCAATAAAAGAGAGTTGTGTGCATGGTGTTAATATAGGAGATGTTGAATTGTAATGAGTTCAGCAACACGCTTGTAGTGTAGTAAATATGTAATTGGATTCACCGAAAGGAAGAGTAGAGTGATTGAGTGAAGCTGACTGGAACCAAGCGGCCCCACTCGCGTATCAAAAGTAATGTAAACAACACAGTGAGCTGAAGGTAGTTTAGATAAGCGTGTCCTGACGCGTACCTTGGCCTGTATCGTATCTGAAAGAAGGAGATTTCATGCGTGAAGACATATTTCGTTGTGAGATAGGGCTACTGTGGTAATTTACACCAAATCCAAGAATTCGTTTTAGCCATCAAAATCGCATAGATAGTTTCATTGTTGATTATTTAGTGTACGCTTTTTTCCAGGATCATCATGGCAGAGATCCGGTAAGTCGTATTCAATTGAGTTTTAAACAAATAGAATTAAGACGTTTTATAGATACTTCACATTTTTTATCATATTTGTTATGACTAGTACTAATAAAATCAAATAGATTTTCTCAGTTTGTATATGTTTGAGATCCACTGTTTTGTTTTTATGTTTTATACATCGACCTCCTCCCCCCCCCCCCCCCCCCAATCCCTTGAGTTTTTATCCATTTCTTTACTATCAAAACGAGGATCCTCCCCCTCCCCCTCCTCAATCCTCCAACTTAACAACCCAAACTCTATGCCATTTATTAGGTGGAAAGGACCCTTTTCCAAAACAAACTTAGTTGTTAATCGTTCTTCTTCTTTTCCCTCTTCCTTATCCTCCCCATCCTCCTCCTCCCCCTCCTCCTTCTTCTTCTTCTTCTTCTGTATTTGGATCGTGTACTCACTTAGTGTGTTTTGTGTTAAAACCAACACGCTGGATGAGCACGGTTTGATTTTATGTCCAAATACGATTTTATCGACTTAAGCACATGGCATGACTTGGTGAGTTGTTTTCATTCTTCAAGACAACACAATGGCAGAAAATCGCGTGAGAAACTCGTTGGAAATATAGAAAATGTGTAAAAAGTGACCATTACTATCAAAGTTATAGATAGTTCGAAGATGACGTCACTCAGGTCTTTGTTGATGTTTTTTGCCATCCGCGTTTATGAGTAATTCTCACTGAACTGTATTAACCCGACTATAAACGTTCATGGATACACACAGTTTTGTGTGTTGGTCCGTTATTCTTCCGGATGGCAATGTTATGAGCTTCTTAGCAACAAGAGATGAAGTGAGTAGAAAAGTGCCAGAAGACAATAGAGAATAAAAATTTTTCGCGGCGGTGATGGGGTTTGAATCTGCGACCTTATTGGTACGACAACTCCGCCTGGCCGGTGAGAGCGTGACTCAACCGTATGAGCTATCCACGAACACAAAAATATTCGTTTCAAACTCAGGTCATTCCTAGAGCCTCTCTCTCTCTCTCTCTCTCTCTCTCTCTCTCTCTCTCTCTCTCTCTCTCTCTCTCTCTCTCTCTCTCACCGACTACTGGAGCCGCGGGTCCAACACACAACCATTGCGAAGTTACCTGGCCAGCAGTTAAGCTTAATATCCAATATTCTCAACACAAACATATAACATAGAAACAATTGTGACATTGAGTATGCTCCGGTATATGGGGTGAATTCTTAATTCAGAAAAGTGAATGGAGCAGGACTTATGTTTGTAACAACAAGAGATGAAGTGAGTAGAAAAGTGCCAGAAGACAATAGAGAATAAATTTTTTTCTAGGAATGACCTGAGTTTGAAACGAATATTTTTGTGTTCGTGGATAGCTCATACGGTAGAGTCACGCTCTCACCGGCCAGGCGGAGTTGTCGTACCAATAAGGTCGCAGGTTCAAACCCCATCACGGCCGCGAAATTTTTTAATTCTCTATTGTCTTCTGGCACTTTTCTACTCACTTCATCTCTTGTTGTTACCAACATAAGTGCCTGCTCCACTCACTTTTCTGAATTAAGAATTCACCCCATATACCGGAGCATACTCAATGTCACAATTGTTTCTATGTTATATGTTTGTGTTGAGAATATTGGCTTTTTAGCTTAACTGCTGGCCAGGTAACTTCGCGATGGTTGTGTGTTGCGCGGTGTCCAGTAGTCGGTGAGAGAGAGAGAGAGAGAGAGCTCGAGGAATGACCTGAGTTTGAAACGAATATGTTTGTGTTCGTGGATAGCTCATACGATAGAGTCACGCTCTCACCGGCCAGGCGGAGTTGTCGTACCAATAAGGTCGCAGGTTCAAACCCCATCACCGCCGCGAAAATTTTTTATTCTCTATTGTCTTCTGGCACTTTTCTACTCACTTCATCTCTTGTTGTTACCAACATAAGTGCCTGCTCCACTCACTTTTCTGAGCTTCTTAGCCAAGCGCATACTATCTATAAGTTACTTCCACAACCCTCCAAGATTTTTTGCTCCTGCCTGTATGTGCGTGTGTGTGTGTGTGTGTGTGTGTGTGTGTGTGTGTGTGTATGTAGGGTTGTGTGGAGGTGTGCGTGAGAGTATGAAGAGAGTAATATTTGGTTTTTCGAAACTCGTATGAAACATCATCTTCATGTTGATGTTTATATACTATTTTATTAATGTATTTTGTATATGTATTATATTTTAAATTTCAAACATCATAAACCAAATGACAAATTGCCATTATTTCTTTTTCTGCTTCCTCTTCCTCCTCCTCCTCCTCCTCCACTTCTTCTTCTTCTTCTTCTTCTTCTTCTTCTTCTTCTTCTTCTTCTTCTTCTTCTTCTTCTTCTTCTTCTTCTTCTTCTTCTTCCTCTTCTTCTTCTTCTTCGTCTTCTTCTTCTTCCTCTTTTTCCTCCTCTTCATCTTCCTCTTCTTCCTCTTCTTCCCTCCTCCTCCTCCTCCTCCTCCTCCTCCTCCTCCTCCTCCTCCTTCTTCTTCTTCTTCTTCTTCTTCTTCTTCTTCTTCTTCTTCTTCTTCTTCTTCTTCTTCTTCTTCTTCTTCTTCTTCTTCTTCTTCTTCTCCTTCTTCTCCTCCTCCTCCTCCCGAGTTTATCCTGGTTAATAAAGCGTGAAACAGACGATAACAACGGCTTGATATCGAAGTATACATTAATGCAGGTCTGACATTCGAACGCAATTATGGGCCTAATTTAACATTGTTGTAATGGACAATATTTTGCGTCATTTTTTTAGATTTCCATTACAACAATGAACCCATAATTAATTGGGTTATCAGACCAGCAAATAAGTTCACGTCGCTTGCTACCCTTTGGATAGGATGCTAGTTTATCGCAAAGTACTTTCTGTCAGATCTAACAGATCCAACAACTCAGTCACTGGACATGGGTCTTTAAAAAAATCTCGAATACACCCGGGATCAATTCCGGCCCTAATGCGTGTAAAACGAGTGCTCTACCAACTGAACCATGGTTGGTAAAGAGAGGGTTAAAGTGACGTCTCATTCACAAGTCTTCTTTTTCTATTTTCCGTTAGTCATCTTCGGCGTATCGCAAGAATATTTTCTCATTGCTCAAATATCCTACATCTCCTTTCCTGATTAGATTATGCATATGTGACCCTCCGCTTCGAAACGGTATTAAGTCGGATTTTTCAATTTTGGGTTTTTGGTACACAATAATAGCTTATATTATGCTTACAATTTTGGTACCAAATTTATAAAATTCTGATTATTCATTGCCCAACTATGACCGTTTGAAGTAGGGAGAGTGTAAAAACCAAGTTTTGAGAAAATCGACTTTGAAGTGAAGCATCGTTTTCACACATAATCAAATCAATGGGCAAAGATAACTCCTCAGATACGGGCAGTGAAAATTTGACGAGAATAGTAAAATTTGCAGAGACGCCAATTTTCAATTTGACTCACAGGAATTTCAGACACCACTCGGAGGAATTTCAATGCCGAAAGAGGAATTTCCGCACACACAAAAAGGGAATTGGGATGATATTTGGTATTGTGTTTACATATTGTATAGATCTAAACAGATAATTGATTAGAATTATATTATGATATATGAACACATTGCCAAATGCAACCCAAAGTTTCCTTATTTCAATTGAAGAAAAGCTCCAAAACATAATGATGGTAGTGAGGATGATGTTGTGTTGGTGGTTGTAGTAGTAGTAGTAGTAGAAGTAGTAGTAGTAGTAGTAGTAGTAGTAGTAGTAGTAGTAGTAGTAGTGGTAGTGATGATGATGTGGTGGTGGTGGTGGTGACTGTGGTTGTAGTAGTGGCAGTGGTTGTAGTAGTAGTGATGATGTGGTGTAGGTGGTTGTAGTAGTAGTAATGATGTAGTGGTAGTGGTTGTAGTAGTAATTACGATGTGGTGGTGGTGGTTGTAGTAGTAGTGATAATGATGTGGTGGTGGTGGTTGAAGTAGTAGTGGCAGTGATCATGTGGTTGTGGTGGTGGTGATTGTAGTAGTAGTGGTCGTGATGAAGATGCGGTGGTGGTGGTGGTGGTGGTGTGTGTGTGTGTGTGTGTTTGAGAGAGAGAGAGAGAGAGAGAGAGAGAGAGAGAGAGAGAGAGAGAGAGAGAGAGAGAGAGAGTGCTAAAAGTGCATCAAGTGATAAGTAGAGCAACACGAACTTTAAAAACCAACGAGGCTAAAGTTTGAGGTCAAAGTATTTGTTATTAGCTATTATTGACAAGTGCAGCCTTGGAAATGGTGGCTCTCTGAGAGAAAGTCAACTCTTGTTTTGAATGTTTCACTGATAGTTGCTTTTTTAAACTTTAAATATATATAACTTATCGTTAATACGTATGTTGAATTATTATGTTTTTATGTAGAAAAATGATTGTAGTTTATGAAACAACCAAAAAATGAAATTTGATCATTTTGACCATTTCCACTTTAAAACCGGTTTTCTTCGTTTCCAAATGCCGACTTAATACCGCTTCGAGGCGTAGGGTCACATATGCTTAATATAAATTCCTCTTTATTAAATATTTTAAAAAATCCAAATGAAATTATCAGTTTGCAAGAGCATTTTTGATGTTTTTTTTTTTTTTTTTTTTTTTTTTTTTTAACTCAGATTTATGGTAATTAGGATTGGGAAACAGATGTTGATGGCATAAACCTTAACATATAAATTAATCCACTTCGGATTTGTTCATTTTTTCCCCCAAGCACCTAATTTGGGTTCTACAATAATATCACAAGAAATGGCTTCTTTGTTACGTGAAGCAACAGGGGTACTATAAATGGCGTAAATCGAATCCCCCGTAAAACCAGTTTAAATATGATTATGATTGTTAACCAATTGAGTAGTTTTAACTAAATTCGTATCAGACGTGCCACCCTCACTAGATTTGGGGATGACGAGGTCAGGTACATATTTTACACATGAGAAATGTAAGAGGATGTGAGTAAAGAACCGTTTACAAGGATTCAACTATGAGCCGCTCAGAGCGGGACTAGAATCGTGGACCCTCCGATCCTAATGCGAGTGTCATACCACTCGACCACAAGGTTACATCTATACGTGCGGCTTTGTGGTCGAGTCGTATGACACTCTGTTTATTTAGTACTAGTAGATATCGGAATTGATTTCCATTGAAGATGACATAACGTTGAGTCTTTGAAAACAAATCTAAACTCACATTACTGTATTCAAGTGTAAAATGAGCATGTGGCCTAACAAACACGTGTCTCGAATACTAGGTTTTGTTGTTGGCTAGAGAGCACATATACTGAATATTGCGCAATACTAAACTCACGTTTGTAAAACCATTCAGTCAAATGTCCTTGTGACTTTGACAAGTAATGAACATAATTTGGTTGGCCACAGCTTACTTTAGGATAAAACAAACAACAGAACATTGCCTTCCCATATCCTGATCAATGTTCACATGTTTAAACGGTCGGGTTAGAAATACGGGATGCTGCACAAATCTAAAAGTGCTTGGGCGGCTATGTGGTCTCGTGGTATGTCACTCGCCTCCGGATCGGAAGGTCCCGGGTTGGAGTCCTGCTCTGAGCGGCGCACAGTCAAGTCCTTGAAAAGGGCTCTTTTCTCTCATCCTCTCACAGTGCTCAGGTGTAAAATGAGAACCTGGCCGTTAACAATATTGTCTTTGTCAGAAAAAAATATTAATATCGTCTAACGTGTCTCTTCCTACATGTTAAGAATTTCAGTTGGCTAGGTTCCCCTTGTAAAGCATTTTGAGCATGTTTAGTGGATTTTGCGTTATATAAAAGCTCAAGCTTTTTAAACGTATAACTGTTTCAAAACCACTGTGATAAATGCTCCCAAACCGTAGGCCTAAATTATTTGACTGATATTCATGCATTGACGGATGGAGTGTTGTAAGCCATTCTTATACATTGCGCGGCCTTATTATGAGATACAATGGAAGCGGTGTGTCTTTTTTACGAAACCCGCCGAAACCCGCCGAAACCCGCCGAAACCCGCCGAAACCCGCCGAAACCCGCCGAAACCCGATGAAACCCGACGAATCCCGACAACGTTATGGGAAGTAGGTGGCTGTGGGGAGTGAACCTAGAACTCAGGGAAGTGTACACCATTGGGGAGTGAACCTGGGACTGGGTTTCGGCGGGTTTCGTAAAAAAGAACCAGTGCTTTTTTACGAAACCCGCCGAAACCCGCCGAAACCCGGCGAAACCCGACAATATACAGCAAAGTTATGGGAAGTAGACAACTGTGGGGAGTGAACCCGAGACTCAGGGAAGTGTACACCAGTCGGGAGTGAACCTGAGACTAAGTTTATCGGCTGGTTTCGGCGGGTTTCGTAAAAAAGAATTAGTGCTTTATTACGAAACCCGCCGAAACCCGCCGAAACCCGACAATATCCGGCAAAGTTATGGGAGTTTGGCAACAGTGGGGGGTGATCCTGGGAGTCAGGGAATTGCACACCAGTGGGGAGTTAACCTGGGACTGTGTAAAAAGGATATCAGTGGGAAATAAACCTGGGACTAAAGGGACATGGATACCATTGAAAGTTGAAGCCGGATATGGGAATTGAGTACCAGAGGAGAATGAACCTGACACTATAGAAGGTGGGCGCCAGTGGGGAGTGAACCTGGGATTCAGGGAATTGCACACCAGTGGGGAGTTAACCTGGGATTGTGTAAAAAGGATATCAGTGGGAAATAAACCTGGGACTAAAGGGAGATGGATACCATTGAAAGTTGAAGCCGGATATGGGAGTTGAGTACCAGAGGAGAATGAACCTGACACTATAGAAGGTGGGCGCCAGTGGGGAGTGAACCTGGGATTCAGGGAATTGCACACCAATTGGGAGTTAACCTTGGACTGTGGGAGATGGATAACTGTGGGTATCCGAGCCGAACTATAGGAGTTGGGTGCCAGAGGAGAATGAACCTGACACTATAGAAGGTGGGCGCCAGTGGGGAGTGAACCTGGGATTCAGGGAATTGCACACCAGTGGGGATTTAACCTGGGAATATGTAAAAAGGATATCAGTGGAAAATAAACCTGGTACTAAAGGGAGATGGATACCATTAAAATTTGAAGCTTGGTATGAGAGTTTGGTACCAGAGGAGAATGAACCTGACACTAAAGGAGGTGGGCGCCAGTGGGGAGTGAACCTGGGACTATGTAAAAAGGATATCAGTGGGAAATAAACCTGGGACTAAAGGGAGATGAATACCATTGAAAGTTGAAGCCGGATATGAGAGTTTGGTACCAGAGGAGAATGAACCTGACACTATAGGAGGTGGGCGCCAGTGGGGAGTGAACCTGGGACTATGTAAAAAGGATATGAGTGGGAAATAAACCTGGGACTAAAGGGAGATGAATACCATTGAAAGTTGAAGCCGGATATGAGAGTTTGGTACCAGAGGAGAATGAACCTGACACTATAGGAGGTGGGCGCCAGTGGGGAGTGAACCTGGGACTATGTAAAAAGGATATCAGTGGGAAATAAACCTGGGACTAAAGGGAGATGAATACCATTGAAAGTTGAAGCTGGATATGAGAGTTTGGTACCAGAGGAGAATGAACCTGACACTATAGGAGGTGGGCGCCAGTGGGGAGTGAACCTGGGACTATGTAAAAAGGATATGAGTGGGAAATAAACCTGGGACTAAAGGGAGAAGGATACCATTGAAAGTTGAAGCCGGATATGGGAGTTGAGTACCAGAGGAGAATGAACCTGACACTATAGGAGATGGGCGCCAGTGTGGAGTGAACCTGGGACTCAGGGAAGTGCACACCAATTTGGAGTTAACCTGGGACTGTGGGAGATGAATAACTGTGGGTATCCGAGCCGAACTATAGGAGTTGGCTACCAGAGGAGAATAAACCTGACACTATAAAAGGTGGGCGCCAGTGGGGAGTGAACCTGGGAGTCAGGGAATTGCACACCAGTGGGGATTTAACCTGGGAATATGTAAAAAGGATATCAGTGGAAAATAAACCTGGTACTAAAGGGAGATGGATACCATTAAAATTTGAAGCTTGGTATGAGAGTTTGGTACCAGAGGAGAATGAACCTGACACTAAAGGAGGTGGGCGCCAGTGGGGAGTGAACCTGGGACTATGTAAAAGGATATGAGTGGGAAATAAACCTGGGACTAAAGGGAGATGAATACCATTGAAAGTTGAAGCCGGATATGAGAGTTTGGTACCAGAGGAGAATGAACCTGACACTATAGGAGGTGGGCGCCAGTGGGGAGTGAACCTGGGACTATGTAAAAAGGATATCAGTGGGAAATAAACCTGGGACTAAAGGGAGATGAATACCATTGAAAGTTGAAGCTGGATATGAGAGTTTGGTACCAGAGGAGAATGAACCTGACACTATAGGAGGTGGGCGCCAGTGGGAGTGAACCTGGGACTATGTAAAAAGGATATGAGTGGGAAATAAACCTGGGACTAAAGGGAGAAGGATACCATTGAAAGTTGAAGCCGGATATGGGAGTTGAGTACCAGAGGAGAATGAACCTGACACTATAGGAGATGGGCGCCAGTGTGGAGTGAACCTGGGACTCAGGGAAGTGCACACCAATTTGGAGTTAACCTGGGACTGTGGGAGATGGATAACTGTGGGTATCCGAGCCAAACTATAGGAGTTGGCTACCAGAGGAGAATAAACCTGACACTATAAAAGGTGGGCGCCAGTGGGGAGTGAACCTGGGAGTCAGGGAATTGCACACCAGTGGGGAGTTAACCTGTGAATATCTAAAAAAGAATATCCGTGGGAAATAAATCCGGCTTCAACTCCCAATGGTATCCCATCCCTTTAGTCCCAGATTTATTTCCTACTGATATCCTTTATACATATTCCCAGGTTAACTCCCCACTGGTGTGCAATTCCCTGAGTCCCAGGTTCACTCCCCACTGGCGCCCACCCCTTTTGTGTCAGGTTCATTCTCCTCTGGTACCAAGCTTTCATATCCGGCTTCAACTTTCAATGGTATCCATCTCCCTTTAGTCCGAGGTTTATTTCCCACTGATATCCTGTTTACATAGTCCCAGGTTCACTCCCCACTGGCGCCCACCTCCTATAGTGTCAGGTTCATTCTCCTCTGGTACCAAACTCTCATATCCGGCTTCAACTTTCAATGGTATTCATCTCCCTTTAGTCCCAGGTTTATTTCCCACTGATATCCTTTTTACATAGTCCCAGGTTCACTCCCCACTGGCGCCCACCTCCTATAGTGTCAGGTTCATTCTCCTCTGGTACCAAACTCTCATATCCGGCTTCAACTTTCAATGGTATTCATCTCCCTTTAGTCCCAGGTTTATTTCCCACTCATATCCTTTTTACATAGTCCCAGGTTCACTCCCCACTGGCGCCCACCTCCTATAGTGTCAGGTTTCTCTCTCCTCTGGTACCCAACTACAAAATCCGGCTTTAACTCCCAATGGTATCCACCTCCCTTTAGTCCCAGATTTATTTCCTACTGATATCCTTTTTACATAGTCCCAGGTTCACTCCCCACTGGCGCCCACCTCCTATAGTGTCAGGTTCATTCTCCTCTGGTACCAAACTCTCATATCCGGCTTCAACTTTCAATGGTATTCATCTCCCTTTAGTCCCAGGTTTATTTCCCACTCATATCCTTTTTACATAGTCCCAGGTTCACTCCCCACTGGCGCCCACCTCCTATAGTGTCAGGTTCATTCTCCTTGGTACCAAACTCTCATATCCGGCTTCAACTTTCAATGGTATTCATCTCCCTTTAGTCCCAGGTTTATTTCCCACTGATATCCTTTTTACATAGTCCCAGGTTCACTCCCCACTGGCGCCCACCTCCTATAGTGTCAGGTTCATTCTCCTCTGGTACCAAACTCTCATATCCGGCTTCAACTTTCAATGGTATTCATCTCCCTTTAGTCCCAGGTTTATTTCCCACTGATATCCTTTTTACATAGTCCCAGGTTCACTCCCCACTGGCGCCCACCTCCTATAGTGTCAGGTTCATTCTCCTCTGGTACCAAACTCTCATATCCGGCTTCAACTTTCAATGGTATTCATCTCCCTTTAGTCCCAGGTTTATTTCCCACTGATATCCTGTTTACATAGTCCCAGGTTCACTCCCCACTGGCGCCCACACCCTTTTTTGTCAGGTTCATTCTCCTCTGGTACCAAGCTCTCATATCCGGCTTCAACTTTCAATGGTATTCATCTCCCTTTAGTCCCAGGTTTATTTCCCACTCATATCCTTTTTACATAGTCCCAGGTTCACTCCCCACTGGCGCCCACCTCCTTTAGTGTCAGGTTCATTCTCCTCTGGTACCAAACTCTCATACCAAGCTTCAAATTTTAATGGTATCCATCTCCCTTTAGTACCAGGTTTATTTTCCACTGATATCCTTTTTACATATTCCCAGGTTAAATCCCCACTGGTGTGCAATTCCCTGAATCCCAGGTTCACTCACCACTGGCGCCCACCTTCTATAGTGTCAGGTTCATTCTCCTCTGGCACTCAACTCCTATAGTTCGGCTCGGATACCCACAGTTATCCATCTCCCACAGTCCAAGGTTAACTCCCAATTGGTGTGCACTTCCCTGAGTCCCAGGTTCACTCCACACTGGCGCCCATCTCCTATAGTGTCGGGTTCATTCTCCTCTGGTACCCAACTCCCATATCCGGCTTCAACTTTCAATGGTATCCATCTCCCTTTAGTCCCAGGTTTATTTCCCACTGATATCCTTTTTACACAGTCCCAGGTTAAGTCCCCACTGGTGTGCAATTCCCTGAATCCCAGGTTCACTCCCCACTGGCGCCCACCTTCTATAGTGTCAGGTTCATTCTCCTCTGGTACTCAATTCCCATATCCGGCTTCAACTTTCAATGGTATCCATGTCCCTTTAGTCCCAGGTTTATTTCCCACTGATATCCTTTTTACACAGTCCCAGGTTAACTCCCCACTGGTGTGCAATTCCCTGACTCCCAGGATCACCCCCCACTGTTGCCAAACTCCCATAACTTTGCCGGATATTGTCGGGTTTCGGCGGGTTTCGGCGGGTTTCGTAATAAAGCACTAATTCTTTTTTACGAAACCCGCCGAAACCGGCCGATAAACTTAGTCTCAGGTTCACTCCCGACTGGTGTACACTTCCCTGAGTCTCGGGTTCACTCCCCACAGTTGTCTACTTCCCATAACTTTGCTGTATATTGTCGGGTTTCGCCGGGTTTCGGCGGGTTTCGGCGGGTTTCGTAAAAAAGCACTGGTTTTTTTTTACGAAACCCGCCGAAACCCAGTCCCAGGTTCACTCCCCAATGGTGTACACTTCCCTGAGTTCTAGGTTCACTCCCCACAGCCACCTACTTCCCATAACTTTGTCGGGATTCGTCGGGTTTCATCGGGTTTCGGCGGGTTTCGGCGGGTTTCGGCGGGTTTCGGCGGGTTTCGGCGGGTTTCGGCGGGTTTCGTAAAAAAGACACACCCCAATGGAAGTAGACAAAATATTATTATAGCTCTTCTATGATATAAATTCAGATATTTATGCAATGAGAATATTTTTATCTTTTTCTTCTTCCATTAAGACCAAAGCTTGTATGGCCGTCTCTTCAGTAACAGAGGTTTTAGAGGGAAGCAGGGAGCGATATTTTGAAGTCATCAGTCGAAAGGGCTTGTTTCAAGTGGTTGGTAGGAGGTTCCAAAGTCGAATGGTGGAGGGGAAGAAAGAGTAAAGATGATGGTTTGTTCTTGAGTGGGGGATTTCAAAATTAAATGCTGAATTTCTTGTTTTGTTGTTCCGTTTCAAATGGCTAGTCGGAATTTCGAGTTTTCCGTTTCGTTTTATGATAGTTATATCCAGTTGGATTATTGAATTCAAAATCTTTATAAATGTAAATAAATTGCTTTTGTCGTGATTAACTCCCAAATGCTATGAGTTCAAATTGAGATCTTATAATCGTGTTTTGATAAAATTGGTCCCACGACACCTAATACTAATACCTTGAGCCAGTATTCTATAAATTTTGAATCTACACAAATAACCCACTGCTTCAGAAAAAATCTCAGGTAATGAATATCTGAAGCAGTCACATAAAATATGAATGGGAAATGAAAAAATAAATAAGTGGTAGATAATGCAGTGCCCCAAAAAATATATTGAAATATACAAGACAAAAGATATATCTCTCATTCAATAGGGACACTTTGCCTTTTTAACACGTTATCATTGAGGATACCTGATCAATTAGAAAACATCATTAGATATCATGACGTTGTCATATCCCAAACTTACCATTTCTTATGTACACTTTACATTTTCCCCATTGTCCTAGCTTTGACTTCGGCAGGGAGGTACTTTCTGTATCTTCTATCCCCCTATATCTGTTTTCCAACTTGCTTTCTGTCTTTGTCTTGGAATGAGATTACTTGGTTTTGTCCAGGCCCTAGCCGGATACTCTAGCTGGGAGGGAGACAGCCAAATGTATAGTTAGAGTTTTGGGAGATGATATTTTTTTCCTTCTAAATCATCTCTCTGTTATGTCCTGTATTATGTTTTGTTTACATTTTATGTATGATTTGTAAACATTTGAGTGTATTCCTCTTAGTGGAGACCTGTGCTTGTGTCTGGGTTAGACATGTAGGTGATCTCAAACTAAGTACTTTGATAGTGTCCTCTTGGAATATACATCTGTTTCCTATTTGAACCAATTCCCCTTTGTCTTACCTTTTCTTGGGTGCTTTAATTGTAATTCTAGAACTTTTTACTATCCAATTTTCTTCCTTTTTACTGGCGCTGATATGACCTTAATGTGTTGCAAGCGCCGTAAAACCCTTAAAACCAAAACCTGGCTTTGACTTAATATGTGACCCTACGCCTCGAAGCGGTATTAAGTCGGGATTTGGAAACGAAGAAAACCGGTTTTAAAGTGGAAATGGTCAAAATGATCAAATTTCATTTTTTGGTTGTTTCATAAACTACAATCATTTTTCTACATAAAAACATAATAATTCAACATAAGTATTAACGATAAGTTATATATATTTAAAGTTTAAAAAAGCAACTATCAGTGAAACATTCAAAACAAGAGTTGACTTTCTCTCAGAGAGCCACCATTTCCAAGGCTGCACTTGTCAATAATAGCTAATAACAAATACTTTGACCTCAAACTTTAGCCTCGTTGGTTTTTAAAGTTCGTGTTGCTCTACTTATCACTTGATGCACTTTTAGCACTCTCTCTCTCTCTCTCTCTCTCTCTCTCTCTCTCTCTCTCTCTCTCTCAAACACACACACACACACACACACACACACTACAACCACCACCACCGCATCTTCATCACGACCACTACTACTACAATCACCACCACCACATGATCACTGCCACTACTACTTCAACCACCACCACCACATCATTATCACTACTACTACAACCACCACCACCACATCGTAATTACTACTACACCACTACCACTACATCATCACTACTACTACAACCACCCACACCACATCATCACTACTACTACAACCACTGCCACTACTACAACCACAGTCACCACCACCACCACCACATCATCATCACTACCACTACTATCTACTACTACTACTACTACTACTACTACTACTACTACTACTACTATTACTACTACTACTACAACTACTACTACTACTACTACAACCACCAACACAACATCATCCTCACTACCATCATTATGTTTTGGAGCTTTTCTTCAATTGAAATAAGGAAACTTTGGGGTTGCATTTGGCAATGTGTTCATATATCATAATATAATTCTAATCAATTATCTGTTTAGATCTATACAATATGTAAACACAATACCAAATATCATCCCAATTCCCTTTTTGTGTGTGCGGAAATTCCTCTTTCGGCATTGAAATTCCTCCGAGTGGTGTCTGAAATTCCTGTGAGTCAAATTGAAAATTGGCGTCTCTGCAAATTTTACTATTCTCGTCAAATTTTCAATGCCCGTATCTGAGGAGTTATCTTTGCCCATTGATTTGATTATGTGTGAAAACGATGCCTCACTTCAAAGTCGATTTTCTCAAAACTTGGTTTTTACACTCTCCCTACTTCAAACGATCATAGTTGGGCAATGAATATCAGAATTTTATAAATTTGGTATAAAAATTGTAAGCATAATATAAGCTATTATTGGGTACCAAAAACCCAAAATTGAAAAATCCGACTTAATACCGTTTCGAGGCGGAGGGTCACATATAAATTAGTTGTAAAATCCTTCTTGTAGTACTGTCTTTGACTAAACAGTGCGAAAATATTTGTTTTGTCACTCAACGTTACCTCGATATGCATGGCAATCACTTTTGTAAAATAAATCGGGATAACTGCCTTGAATTAGGTTTATCTTCATATGATATATAGAGTTGAATCATTTTAATATTTACTTTTTAAAATGTATGCTTCTTTTCGATCCTGGATTTGCAATGCATTCTGATCAATCATTGAACTTTTGTTTGCATTGAGCATATAGCTAGTACAATATGTCTCACGATTGTGAAGAACTGGAGTTTCATTTCTTTGCACGATATTATATTTAGCTTGAATAGATAAATTGTCTGATTTGCTTTCCTTTGTATGGAATTCAAATGAAAAACTGGCAGCTTTCTTATACAATGCAAAATCGTGATCTCAATTCTTAGTTTTGAATTCGTTAGTTTTTGGGGACATAATCCTATTACCATAACATATCACGTCATAATAAAGGTTGCCTAGTTCAGATGCCTTTAAACACCCTGTAAAAAGTATTGGAAGTGTAAAACTATTCTTCTGAAGGATTGGTTACATACGGTGTGTAAATGATTTCCTGGTTACAGAGTGATGGCATCTTATTTCTGGTCTAAATATATGCTGGTGGTCAATAAAGATCATTCATCTTCGCTCTTTTATGTCCCATAATCTTAAAAAACTCTCTATACATCTTGTTTCTAAAGTAGCTACGTCACCTTAAGCTATTCAATATTAGTCTTCCAAAGGACTTCCAATGATTTTGGAACTGGAAGAGTAGAAGGTGTGACGTCACAACTTTTCTGTCCTATTAACATTGGTTTTTAATTTTGTCTGGCGATGTCAACTTCCTCATGCCGGCGGCAAGATACGATCCGGCTTTTCTGGCTTTGTTTTGAAAGTGGCAATCAAATTCGGGTTATGGTAAAGTTGTTTTTAATGGTAAATAATATGTTAATTTTTTTGGTAATATTTATTTATTACACATTGGATAAATTGATCATAGTTAAATAATAATAATAATAATAATAATAATAATAATAATAATAATAATAATAATAATAATAATAATAATGATAATGATAATAATAATAATAATAATAATAATAATAATAATAATAATAATAATAATAATAATAATTATTATTATTATTATTATTATTATTATTATTATTATTATTATTATTATTATTATTATTATTATATTATTATTATTATTATCATTATAATGTGATGATGATGATGATGATGATGATGATGATGATGATGATGATGATGATGATGATGATGATGATGAATGATAATAATGATAATATAATAATAATAATAATAATAATAATAATAATAATAATAATAATAATAATAATATATAATAATAATAATAATAATAATAATAAATAATAAATAATAATAATAATAATAATAATAATAATAATAATAATAATAATAATAATAATAATAATAATAATATATAATAGTAATAATAATAATAATAATAATAATAATAATAATAATAATAATAATAATAATAATAATAAACTAATAATAATGATAATAATAATGATAATAATAGTAAATCACATGTTGCAAAAAACCGTTTGATGAAATCTTACACAAGTCTCGATGATGATGATGATAATAATAATAATAAATAATAATAATAATAATAATAATAATAATAATAATAATATAATAAATAATAATAATAATAATAATAATAATAAAAATAATAATAAATAATAATAATAATAAATAATAATAATAATAATAATAATAATAATAATAATAATAATAATAATAATATAATAATGATAATAATGATAATAATAATAATAATAATAATAAATAATAATAATAATAATAATAATAATAATAATAATAATATAATAATAATAATAAATCACATGTGGCAAAAAACCGTTTGATGAAATCTTACACAACTCTCGATTTATTCAAACCTGAAATGTGTCAATAATAAAATGAATAAAAAACTCACTGTATAATATTTCAATTGATTGGTTAAAATGTGAGACCTATCTTTTTAAATTCTAGAGCACCCAGAGCATTATATTTACGCCGGATTAGAAACACCTACATATTATATATATATATATATATATATATATATATATATATATATATATATATATATATATATATATATATAATAATATATATAATATATATATATATATATATATTTATATATATATATATATATATATATATATATATATTTATATATATATACTATGTGTGTGTTTGTGTATGTGTGTGTGTATGTAATCCTTTTCGTTCCTGGAGCTGTTTAATATAAATCATCTCTCTAGAATATATATTCCTCCGTTTTTCAATTACTGGTGCTCAAGTGATCTTAATAGTGTCGCAAGCACCATAGGACGCATGGAAAACATAATGAAATGGTTTAGATATTATATCTATATTTGTTGAACCTGCATATGACCAAATTTTACACAAGATGTTACCCATTTTCATTCTTGTAATTTTGCTACGAAGTCGATATCATTGGGTTATGCATAGGTTTATACTCGTGGAAGATACGGCTTACCTGCTCCAGGTATAAGCAAGCATCCGAAACGAGAGGTGTGGACCGCCATAACGCAGCAGAGGGTTAAATGAATTCCTAGGCTGCTCAAGCTTTGACGAGGTAAATCTCAAATATTATGCGCTAAATGAACTTACCTACTCGAGAAAATACCCTCCCCCCACCCCCTACCTTCCCTACTTTTTATCATTCTTAATAAACTGTTTGTATCAGAAAATCATAGAGTGTGCAATCATAACCTTGAACTGACAAGGATGAGTTTGGATAAAAAATTGTTTATATTTTAAAACAAATTGTATTGATAGAATTTTGTTGGGGAGTTATATTTAGTGTTAAAAAAATTAACGGAAGTAAATTTTGATCGCCCTTTTCTTTTTTGACTCTGAAATGAGAAAAAAGTTTACACGGCCAGTAAAAATTCTAAGATAAGATAATAGCTTCAAAGATAGTAAGCAGTTGCGACAGTCAATTTCATGTCAGACTCAGAAAACTCGACTTCCTGGGTCAACTTTCGTTGCCAGGTGCCTGATGGTAGAAAAAACATTGAGCTTTTATACAGGGCAATAATATCCACTAAACGTGTTCAAAGCGCTTTACAGGGCCTCCCTGACCAACAGCAACGCGTAACATGGAGAACGAGACATAAATGCCAGGTTGTGTAAACCATTTGAGCATTTAACCAAATGAGTTTGTTAAAAAAAAAGAAATAGTCCTTCAGAATCATTCGGCCCATGGGGCTGGAATCTATCCCGGTTTCTATAGCGTGAGACGGACAATAGCAATTGTTTGTTAACCTTTTGATAGGACGCTAGTCTATCGCAAAGTACTTTCCGCCAAATCTAACAGAATCAACTACCCATTCACAGGGTGGGCAAGGGGGGGGGGGATCAGAAAAAAATCTGGATTGCACCTGGGATCGATCTCGGTCCTTTTTCGTGTGAAGCGAGTGCTCTACCAACTGAGCTATCGGGACCCCCCAAAATAGTTTGTTATATTACAGTTTAAATTAGTGGTTGTCAACCTTTTTTGGTTTTGATATGGTACACATTTTCAACCTTTACTTAAAAGCTTGTAGATCTACACCCGAATACACTATCATTGCATCGATCTTAATATAACAATTAATACGATATCAAAATTCACTCCTGGTGCATTCATTGCATATATGACGTTTCTTTCGTAAAATTCATGCCGATATGATGAAAAACACTGTACACCCTATCATACCCTTTAAATAAAATTGGTACACAACTTTACATACAATACACTGTCTCTATTATCAAAAAAATTAATCGCCCGAGGTCCGAGGTTGAAGAGTTTTTGCCAAGATGAGGGTCGTTTAAATCGATCGATAATTGAAGGATGACTTGTCTGACCAAATTTTTGAATACGAATATTTCCACGGCAGTTAACTTGTTTAAGTTAAACGTAAGCGCTAATTGAATGTGATTTTATTAATTATTTTATAATCCATGCTTAATCAATTGTTTTCTTTATTTCAGATCATCTCGGCCCATTTTGTTGGCAATTATTATCGGGGCGGTCATAATAGCTGTCGGCTTGGCAATTGGTTTGGCAGTGGGATTAAAAGATGATGACAGTAACAGTGATACGCACACAAATGAAAATGGTAAAGTGCTTTACAAGTCTGCTCATGGAGCTTACTCTCATGCTGCCGTTACATCGGATGACCAGATTTGTTCTGATATTGGCACGTGAGTGTGATCATCATCATCATCATCATCATCATCATCATCATCATCATCATCATCATCATCATCATCATCATCATCATCATCACCATCATCACCATCATCATCATCATCATCATCATCATCATCGTCGTCGTCGTCGTCGTCGTCGTCGTCGTCGTTACCGCCGTCCTCGTCGACGTCATCATCATCATCATCATCATCATCATCATCATCATCATCATCATCATCATCATCATCATCATGATCATCATCATCATCATCGTCATCGTCTTAGGCATCGTCATTATCCTTGCCTTAATATGTTGAATCCCTTTTCGTCACCCTCGATTTCATCTCGTTCCTTCCACGCCCTTCTCATCTTTTTCCCAACTTAAGCATTCTTCATTGTTCTATTAATATCCCTACAATAGCATCCTATGTTTTTTTTACCCCTAGAGACATAATGGCACGTCACAGAGGCAATGTAATAGACGCTGGCATAGCAACATTGTTGTGCATAGGAGTCATGTGTACTCACAGTGCAGGCATTGGCGGAGGATCCTTCGCTGTTCTCTATGACAAGTAAGATTGACCCTAGAGAGAATGATAGAAACACACACACACACACACACACACACACACACACACAGAGAGAGAGAGAGAGAGAGAGAGAGAGAGAGAGAGAGAGAGAGAGAGAGAGAGAGAGATTAGATATAAGCAAATGGTAAATAAGTAAACTATTAAGTGAATTGTTTTGAGCAATCTGTGCATTTACCCTGGAAAAGCAGCAATGAAAATTAAAGTATATATATATATATATATATATATATATATATATATATATATATATATATATATATAAAAACATACCTGGGCAACAGTAACTTTACACTTGTTTTTGGTCACTTCATTTGAGTTTTAAGATACAAAATTGGACAATGTTATATCACAGAAATGAGAAATATCTTTAGTATGTGTGATCCAAATTTCATCGACATACATGCATATTTTACAAGTAACCATGACCCAAAGAACACAAGGAAAAGTTCGGCGCCAAAAAGTAGGTAACTACCACATTTCCAATCATTGCTCGGACAAGTCTCCCCATAGATTTTATCAAATAATTGATGTTATTTTGCTATGATGTATTCTAACTCTGATTCAAAATGTTCCAAAGCTCGTAAGCTCAAAGGTACTGAAGAGGATTAAGGTCCGGATTTACAGCTGGCCACTCGAGCATCAAGGTCTTTTCTCAATTAGTTGAGGTTGCACAGATGCCTTATCGCTCTGAGTCCAGCAGTTGCAAGTCTTCCTAACACTACATATCTTGAAGGGTTGTTTTCTACAGCACTGTCAGAGGCAGAAGAGAGGGATTGGCCGTTTAGCATGAATATTGCCAGGTAGACGGGCTCTTCGACGCTCAGCTTTGGCACGTTTTCGAGTGTAAAAGAATTGAAAGTACTTACAAAATGATTTCACAAAGATAATGTTTTTTGTTCAAACCAGCAGACAACATGTAAACAGTAGAAGACAACATGGGAATATTCAATCAGGGTTCTTTTTCGAGAATATAATGCTTGTTGGATTCCTCAATTGACACTGTATTAGCATTCGTTGGCAACGTATTGGCAACGTGTGCGTTCTTTATCATCATATGCTCGAGTCATCGGTCACATTAAAAAAAACGTGCTAAAATGACCTACATAATAAACATTGATAAGAGTTTTCAATTATCCAACATACAATATTTCACCGTGTTCAGCTTGACCCACGTTTACAACTTTCATAAACAAAGCAGCGTTTTTACATTTATTCATCTATGACTCGTTTGGACTAAAACCTGAAAATAAATCGCTCCCATTGAATGTCCAATAAGGGTAAGACAAAAAAAAAATGACTGACTTTTGATAAGGAAAAGTATATCATAAACTCTATCCTTGAACCTCGGCCCTGAAAAGTGTTAGGATTGCCTCCGTCACGAAAAAATAAACTCGCCATTTTCTTATCAGTTGAGATAATATTAGTATTATTCATGAATTGTGCACTCATTTTCTCTCCAAGACTCCACTTCACTATGAAAAAAAATCACAATCACTTACATGATATCTCAATTACAATTCACAAAACATGACACAGTTAGATAATATAATAATAATAATAATAATAATAATAATAATAATAATAATAATAATAATAATAATAATAATAATATAATAATAATAATAATAATATAATAATAATAATGAATAAAAAAACTTATATAGCGCTATAACTCCGAGACACCAGACTTTAAGCGCTTAAATTACAAATTACTTTGGCTGACACATACTCATTTACACAGACAAGCATACACACACACACACACACACACACACACACAGAGAGAGAGAGAGAGAGAGAGAGAGAGAGAGAGAGAGAGAGAGAGAGAGAGAGAGAGAGACACAACTCACAATAGAAACCAGACAGACCTATCTTGCTTCTCATAACATCTACTAAAGACGAAACAGATATAAAAAAGTCAGCAGTATCATTATTTCTTTTAACATCTTGTGCCAACGTTACGATATTTTTGTAGATGTACAAAGCATTTGTGGTTATTTAAAAGACCCAGCTAACCCAATTACTGTTTGATAGGGGAATCTGAAAAAAAATGTCGACTACTCGATCTCGGTCCCTTTGCGTGTGAAGCGAGTGCTCTACCAACTGAGCTATCAGAACTTTGTTCCTTCTATGAGAATCACTAAAATAGATGGTTTACTTGCGAAAAAAAAAACAAACCCCATTCCTCTCAATGACAAACACATTCCTTGCTATGTTCATGGAAAGGGATACCAACCAGGCCCTAAGTAAACCGAAATCGCCTCACTCTTCAACACGGACACACTACAGAAATAATGGAAATGAACAGGAAGAATCATCAGATCACTTGTATTGCAACAAAATAATAATTAGGTTTAAACTAGGGTCGATGTGTGGAATTATTTTCAAGATATCAAACTAATTTTATTTAGTTTTGAAATAACCAGGCCTTTTCAATACCCGTTAAGATTTATTAATTTAATTACATATTTCAGAATGTTGGGAAAAAGGAGCATTCGGATGTTCCCCTTCTCCATTGTTCCACTATATAATTAAATTGGCATAATATTATTAGATTGGAAATAGATTCCAACCAGAGCTCTCCGTACTTAAAAAGAAACACGTATTTAGATGATTTGGCCAGAGAACTCGTCCTTCACATATCGATAGACTCAAATGACCTTCATCGAGTTAAATACTCCTAAATCTGGGACTTTCGTAAATCTCTATGTTTGAGTGTCTTTGCAAGATGAGTCATTTTAATTGAGCGATATTTTGAAGGAGGACTTTTCTTGACAAAATTCTAAAATGAGCTCTTAGCAAGAAAGTAAATAATTAATGACAGGCATCTAGGTATAATTATGAATAGTATTCGGAGAACTGTTCAGTCTTACTTCCTTTATGTTTTCATGTTATCGTCTACAAATAAAGTCAATTGAAGTTTTTACGATTAATAAAAGATTTAGATATATTTAGATATATAGAGAGTTGCCACAAATTTGTGCTTAGTTTGACAATAGTTCTTGGCAGCTATTGTTCACGTTATATTATAGTACATACAAATAGATCGATTAAAATGAAACTCATCTTATCAAAAAATAAAATAAATAAAATGAGATGTATAAATAAATAGATACATAAATAAATAAAATACATTTTTGAAAAGAAAGGAAAACAAAATCTATCAAAGCTGGAACAAAGCAAGTCCCAGGTTTGAAAGTTGTTTTTTTTTTGTTCAATTACTGCTGGGTGGGCAGTGGGTGGAGGGGGGGGGGTGTCAGAAAAAAAATCTCTACTGCACCCGGGATCGATCTCGGCCCGCGGGTGGTTGGATGGGAGCATCACCCTTGAATCATATACCTATGATGTTCGCATGGGTGTACGATCCGATAGTGATGTCGTTTCTTCTTCTCTTTACTAGCCTATCCTGCTTCTTTGGTTTGTGATTGTATTTTTGACAGGGGATATTTTTTTTCTGTAAATCTTCGGCCTGTTTGTTCTTGGTTGTTTATAATTTAGCTTATATCTTTAGGTTATGATTTTGATTTACATTTGTACTATTTTTGTTAGATTGCTTGTTTTTTTTTGTTTCAGTGGTCTCTCATATAACCTCATTTGTGTTGGAAGAGACCTAAAGCAATAAACAAACAAACAAACAAAAGATCTCGGCCCCTTTGTGTGTGAAGCGAGAACCATCGGGACTCCCGCAGTGTAGAGCTATAAAATGAGTAATAGGGGCAAATTTAATTGTCCAAAGAAAAATGAGATGCCGATATCGGGGTTCAAACCCAGCTTTTCGGGTTGAAAAATAATGTTCAATCCGCTCCGCCATCATTGACACCGAACTTGTAATGGACTCAAAACAAAACATCGATCTTTTCAGTTGTTTATAATCAGTAGCGTTCCCCACGTATTAGCAAAAAGACCTGGACCTACGTGCCTATGTATTTAGCAGGTCTGGTAACCGGTCGCATTTCTGAGCCCGTTTTAAGCTGGTTGTAAAGGATTATATTTTGCGTTGGTTTGAGAGTTTTTTCCACTACAACAATGAGACTATAACAATTTGAAAATAATTTTTGACGCCTCCGACTACCCAACAGTTTGTTGGGAGTGCGTTTGATCTCTCGAGAGTAAATTATATGCAAAACATCAGCTTCTAATTCAAATGTTTCAAACGAACTGGCTGTTATTGTTCGTTTGTTTTTTTTTTTTTTTTGTTTTTTTTTGTTTTTGCTTGTTTTTGAGGATTTTATTACGCTTGCGATGCATTTAGATCTAGGTCATTTCAGCGCCGGTAAAAACGGAGAAAATGAGGTAGTCAACACGTTCAAGATTTTACAATTAAAAGCATACAAGAAAAATTAAGACAAACGGGGACTGGTTTAAATAGCAAACTGATGAAAATTCAGAGGACATACTATCAGTGTATTTAGTTTGAGATCATCTAAAAGTCTCATTCAGATATAAGCTAAAAGAAAAACACTCACATGTTTACAAATCAAACTATTCAAAACGAAAGTATATAAGTGCATTATAATGAAGAGGTGATTTACAAATAAAAAAATATCATCTCCCTAAACTATAAGTATATAATTGGCTGTTTCCCTCTCAGCCAAGGATTCCGATGAGGGCCAGGACAAAGCTAGTAATCTCATTCCTAGACAAAGACAGACAGCAAGTTGGAAAACAGATGTGTTGATAGAAGACCCAATGAGTACCTCCCTGCCCATTATGGGAGGATTAGGGGCAGCGTGGCTCAGCGGTAAGGCCTTTGCTTCGTAACCGAAAGGTAACGCGTTCGAGTAATCGACGCGATGTGTAGCCTTGAGCAAGTAACCTCGCCCTAGCTCAGTGCGGCGCTGCACTGTGTCTGACAGCCTGGGTTATTCTTGTCTTCCCTTGGAATAGACTCTAAAGACAAATTTCCCCTATGGGATGAGTAAAGAGACTTTTAGTTTAGTTTATTTTTTTTAAAGGCCCCACTCAGCGATGTGCTATTGTCGACCTGGACGCCAAGAGAACATGAATAAATTCAGTGATCGTTGTTTCATTTACGATCACATTATCATAGCCCAAACAACAATTTTAAGACAGGTTGAAGTTGTAATAACTGAATTCGGTTATTAACACTTTTTTCTGATGTATTCTACCAGAAAGAAAGGCTGGAATGCAGTCGACTTTAGAGAAGCTGCCCCCTCCGGAGCCAACCAGACAATGTTTATGAAAGAAGAAGATCGTGAAAAGTCTGTCAGAGGTAGGTTTGATCCATGAACTACTTATCGATGCCACTCATTACCAGATTTTCCCTCTTTTTGTCCTTCTCTTTTCTTTTCCTTTTCCCACCATTGGTATTATCAGCAATACTACCAACAACAACAAAAATTCAAAACAATCGACGTCGTCGTCATCATCATCATCATCATCATCATCATCATCATCATCATCATCATCATCATCATCATCGTCATCATCGTCATCATCGTCATTATGGTGGTCCAAATAGCTCAGATGGTAGAGCACTCGCTTGACACGCAAAGGGACCAATATCGATCCCGGGTGCAGTCGAGATTTTTTTCTGATCCCCTTGTCCACCCAATATTGATTGGGTAGCTAGTTTTGTTAGATATGGCGGAAAGTACTTTGTGATAGACTAGCGTCCTATCCAAAGAGATTGCAAGCAATTGCTATGGTCAGATTCAAGCTAGTAAAACCGGGATAAATTCTGGCTCCCTTTTGTCATCCGATATAATACCGCTTCGAGGAGTTGGGTCTCGATTTAACTTAAATGACTGGTCATTTTTAATTAGTCTATATTGGACTATCCAAAAACACTTGTTCTTTTCCTTCAACAGGTGGCTTGGCTATTGCTGTTCCCGGAGAACTCCGAGGAGCTTTGGAATTGCATGCCAAGTTTGGATCACTTCCCTGGAAAACCCTGGTGATGCCTACAGTCAAACTCCTCAAAAATGGATTCCCACTTTCAAAAGCTACTCACAAAGGACTTCTGAGATTAGATGAACTGCAGGATAAAACCGGGTTTGAGTAAGTTAGGGTTGATGAAATGTTTAAAAAACATTTTCTCTCCTAAATCTGTTTATACGGCGATGTATGCGATATTAATATGGCATGCCTGCGGAAATATTTTATTACTAGGTTTTATTACTAGATATTTGTTTGCGTACAGGAATCATAAGCTTCAACAGTCGTGACGTCACTTCCCTCGTAATGACGCATAGTTACTTAGTAACTGGTTCTAAACTATTGGAAGAATGGCAGACGCCTTTATGAAATACTTTTTTGACGAGCGTAAAAAGTGTATCCAGAGGAGAAAAACATAAATCTGATCATGTTTTGACTTTTATACATTCCGATCACATGACATGTGAAAAAGTTCTAGCCAGCATGAAGAATGAAAAAGTACCGATTTTCTTTGTTTAGAACCAAACTGCTCCTCGCTGGGCGGACGTGACATCAGACTATTGAATCCAATTGCCTTGATATTATCTAGTTAACAGCAGTACTGAGGAAAATCGTGTATTTCTGACCAAATTTTAAATACAAGTTTCTCCAGAGTACTGCTGTTAATTGGTTAACGGTTTTGAAAATGGTTTCAGTCTATACTCAGAAGCTTTACAAACTGATAGACCATATTATATATATATATATATATATATATATATATATATATATATATATATATAATATATATATATATATATATATATATATATATTTATATATATAGGTGTGTTTATGAACAAGAAATTCAATGTTATTGGTTTCCACGTCTTTTCTCACAAAAAGTGTGTTCACAAAATTTTCTGACTAGATAGTAATGAATATGCACACAACAGTTTGAATCATCAACAACACGTCCGCCAGTTCAAATTTTTAATACTCTTGAAAATAATATCTTATACTGTTATGAAAGCCATCTTCCATATCATACTTGCCGAGTAAAAAATATATATATAAGTAAATTTCCCTTTATTAATCCCATGGGGACATTTTTATTTACGGTATATTCCAAGGGAAGACTGGAATAATCCAGGAGTCAGCCGCAGAGCAGCGCCGCAATCTGAGCTAAGGCGAGGTGACTTGCTCAAGGCCACACAACGTAGCGAAGGGTGCGAAGCAAAGACCGTACCTCTGAGTCACGCAGCCCCGTGAAAGACTAAACAAATCAAATATTTTTCTGCTGTCTGTTTGAATTTTTAGTCAGGTATTAATGTTTTTATTGTTATTATTATTGGCTCAAGAGTCGTCTTGAGCCGTGAACGTTCCATGTATGACATTGTGTTCTATTTGTTTTTTTTAAGCTTATATTACATGCATATTTGTTCATTGAGTTATAGAAACAAACTTATTCTAATATTTTTTATCGATTCTAAAATATTTGTTGCAGTATAATTTCTAATGATAAATATCTCAGACAGATGATAATGATTTTGTTTTTTTTTAAATGTTTTCTTATTCTCTTTAGAATGTTTTACAATGATAAAAACGAGCGCGTTCCTCAGGGCTCTATAATCAAATTGTCAAAATTGGCCAAGACATTTGAGATCATTGCTGATGATCCCTACTCGTACTACAATGGTTCTTTGGCAGAGGATATCATCAAGGATATTCAAGATGCTGGTAAGTTTGGTTCTCGTTTTTTTGTTTTTTTAAATAATAGGGAACAAAGGTGTGATGACAAAATACAGCTTCCAAACTCATTGGTAGTGTAAAACCAGTCTTCCGGATGACTGATTACATACCTTGTGCAACTGATCTTCTGGGTTCGGAGTGATGGCATCTTTTTTCAAGTCAAAATAAACGCTGGTCGTCAAAAAAGATCATCCCCACTCTTTTACGCCCCTTAATCCTAAGAATCCGCCTAAACATCCTACTACTAAAATAGTAGTTGCCAACTTCTGATACAATATGTAACCTATTCATTTTAGTCATCTGGAGGAATGGTTACTCATTTCCAATGAGTTTTGAACCGGAAGAGAGGAAGATGTGACGTCACGACTTCTCTGCCCTAATGAGAATCTTAAAGACTTGCATGGATCAAAATATTGTATTTAGTGCTCATGTACTATTTTTGTCATAATATGTGACCAATCGTCTCAAACAGTTATTGTATCGGAGTGAACCGGTTGCAACAACAAAAAAAGTAGTTTGAAGTAATTCACAGGAAATGTGAATCGTAAGTTTCTGTCACTCTAAGAAACGATTTTATATTTTCACAATAAACTACACCTATGTGAGCTAGTGGTATAACACTTGCCTTAGGATCGAACGGTTCGAGTCCCGCTCTGAGCAGTGCATAGTGGAATCCTTGGAAAAGAAGGCTCTTCTTTCATTTTTTCTTTTCATTAAAAAAAAAAAATCATTAATCAGTTAGACAGTCTATGTGTTTTTTTCGTTTTTTGACTTCTAATAAAGAATAAAGTGTTTTATCCAAATTACATTGAGTCAGGATAGACTCAATTCTTTGGCATTGTTATCAACAGTGCCGTACTCTTGAAAAACACATATTCAGAAATTTGGCCAGAAAACTCGTCCTTCAAATATCAATCGATTTAAATGACCCTAGTCTTATCAAAAACTTCGCGAAATCCCAGGTTTGAAAGTTTTTGCTAAGACGAGGGTCATTTAAATCGAACGATATTTGAAGGACGAGTTTTCTGGCTAAATTTCTAAATATGCGTTTTCCAAGCAGGGCAGAATACATAGCGATATCTTGTAAGATGATATCGCATTCAGCAGCAAAGTCATCGATAAATTTGCAAATTGTAAAGGCTAGATTTTTAACTTCAAATAGACATAGTTTACTGGTAAAGTCATAGCGCTCTACTATGATTAGTTTAAGACTGGTCAATATTGTTAATTTCAGTTGACCTCTCTTGCATAGGCTGTATGATTATATAATTTTAGTAACTGTTCTGATAAACAGTCCTCGGTCTTTTACATTCAATTCTGCCTCAGCCCCTTCTCTTTGAACTCTCATGCTATGCCGTTGAAAAACACTATGAAATAAAAGCGTCACAAGGGCTTGTAACCTCTCACAACACTAAAATAATTAATTTGTCTCTCATAATATGTTTAAAATTTGATCTCACTTTTTTTCTTCTTCTTCTTGCAGGTGGTATAATAACATTACAAGATTTGAAGAACTATACGGTTAATGTGAAGAAGCCAACTAAGATTGAGCTGCCTGGAAATATGATCTTACATTCCATGCCTGCGCCAGGGAGCGGAGCGGTCATGTCATACATTCTCTCTATTTTGTCTGGTAAGTCAGTACAAAAACAAAATTGAGCATTTATTTAGCGCAATATCCAATTAACGTGCTCAAAGCGCTTTACAGAAGTTCACTAGTCAACAGCAAAACAACATGAAAAAGGAGATGCCACCTTTTAGGCGATATTACAGAAACAACTCTGTTAACGACCAGGTACTCATTTTACACCTGAGCACGGCGGGAGAATCTAAGTAAATAGCCTTTTTCAATGACTCCACTATCCGCCGCTATGAAAATACATCACCTAAAAACCAGATATACGGCAAAGAAATATAAGTGATGTATCTATGTTCTTATTGTTTTCGTTAATGGCTGAAGAAGGGTTTTGAGCCCAAAACGTTGCCAGTTTAGTATTTTGTTCGTTCTTTTGTTTGTTTGTTGAAGATGTTATATGCACCTTAGTCTATTATTCTATGCAGTCCACAGAAAGCATGTCATGTGGGTGAATACTGGGTCGTTGTAATTATAAGATAATTATACCTTGAGATTCAAATTTTTAAGATGATACGTTTATCACCAGGTTACAATTTCAGTGCAGACAGCATATCTACTGACAAGAAAAAGATTCTGACCTATCACCGGGCTGTTGAGGCGATGAAGTTTGCATTCGCCCAGAGATCTGCCTTGGGAGATGAAGACTTTGTCGATGTGGCTTCGGTTTGTAAACTTTACTAATGTTTTTGTTTAAGGAGTTAACTACCGTACTCTTCCTTCAAACGTCGATCTATTTAAATGACCCTCATCTTGGCAAATAATATCAAACCTCGCGAGTGTTTGCCAAGATGAGGGTCATTTAAATAGATCGATATTGGAAGGATCACTTTTCTGTCAAAAGTTTTTAATGCGTGTCTTATCATTTTACACCCAAGTAAAGTAACATCGGGTTTAAAGTACTGAATAAAAGTTAATATTATGAAATCTTCAAAACGGAACAAATAGTAAGCATTAATTTGTCTAGATTTAAATTCTTCTTCAGCTATCAGCAAAAACGAAATTTTAATGATACTGCAATACAGAGACTATCCCTCAGGAAAGGGTTTGAGCCTGGAATGTTCTTTACTACGTATTTTTGGATTTTTTTATACAGCTGATGTATTTATTTCAGTTCTATGTTTATACGGCCGCGGTTTCAAGCAGTCTACCATTTACTTTAATGTTGGTACTCTGTAGTAGGTAGATCAACAAGGCCGTTGATGCCGGTTTCTGTAGTATTAAATGAACACTAATAATAATGATTCCCTACCATCTGGACAGATTGTTTGTTTGTCTATAATGCAAAGTACTTCCCGACAAAATTGATAGACTCAATTACCCAATCACTGCCGGGTAGACAGAACTGTCGAAAACGAACAACAAACAATTCTTCTATACGCCTATAAATGTTTTACTAATGTATATCCTTCTTACTTACAAGACTTCATTGAAGTCTATACACCCAGTCGTGTCTTAAGATCACCTGAATATCTTTTAATAAAAGAAATACACTGCATTAATAATTTACACCGCATGCTGTTAACTGTACAGCTCCACGTCTGTGAAACTCAGTTTTTGAGAAAATAAATTGCTCCTACCGTTCTAACATTA
>NC_088360.1:113860162-113867662 GCF_034508935.2 Berghia stephanieae
TCTTTCTTGTGTGTTGTTATACTTTTTGTTTATGATATTTGTAAACATTTGAGTTTATTCCTCTTGGTGGGATCCTGTGCTTGTCTTGTGTTTGGATGAGACCTTTAGGTGATCATAAACTAAACACACTGATGGAATGCCCTTTAAATTTACTTCTTTTCTTCCTTTGTCTCATTTTTTCTTGGGAGTTCTCAATTGTAAATTTAGAATTCTTTGACCGCCCCATTCTCTTCCCTTTTTACTGGCGCTGATAACACCTAAATGTGTTGCGAACGCCGCAGAAACTCTTGAAAATACGACAACAGAAATACATTACAAACATAACCCAAGTTTCTTGTTTTTTTACAACGAATTAGAATTTGAGCGCATAAATATGGCGCTAATTTCAGACTGGGTAAAACGCTATAATACGTGCTATGTATCATTATTATCATTATTAAGTCATCCCCGCCTAATAGCGTTTGGAGGGGTGTGTCACTCTATTTCTATTTAACGCTTCTTTTGGAGAAATAAGATACAAGACGCAAATGGGAGCGTGAGCTTGAATTAAAAGATAAAAAATCAATCACAGATTTATGACATAGTCTTATGACAATCATCCAATTAAGAACCTTTAAGAACCACTGTCACAGATTTATGACATAGTCTTATGACAATTGTGCAGGCAAGAATCGTTCCTTGGCACTGTCACAGAATTTCGACACAGTCAGATGACAGTTACGCAAGCAAGAATAGTGCCTTGGCGCTGTCACATATTTATGACACAGTCTGATGACAATTACGCAGGCAAGAATCGCTCTTTGGCGCTGTCACAGATTTTGACAGCCTTATTTATGACAATCACGTACAAGACTTGTTCATTGACCTTCAACGTGTACTTATTTACAATTTTGAAATAATGTTGGACTTTAAAATCTTCCAAAGCAGCGCAACGCAAAATAGATTCCATTAGATCTATATACAATAATGTTAAAATAAACCATTAACTGCATTTGGTTATCGGACCTGCAAATTCGTGTCATTAGGGATGTCACCCTGCATGGTATGTATCATATAGTTACAGCATATCAAGGTTTCTCTTGAGTCATTTCCAGATTTTCACCCTCTACCTATCTCTATCTCTTTCTCTCTCTCTCTCTCTCTCTCTCTCTCTCTCTCTCTCTCTCTCTCTCTCTCTCTTTGTCTCTCTATATTCTCTTTACACATGAACACACATCCAAACACACACAAACAAACACACACACACACACATACATACATACACACGCTAAATGATGCCATTTAAAATTCTTGTTGATTTCATCCTTGATCAGTTTTGGAAGCAAAGTTGTTGGCAATCGCACGGGCATCTTTTTCAACAATGAAATGGATGACTTCTCTACGCCAGGTTTGAAAAATTTCTTTGGTATTCCACCATCCCCTGCCAACTTCATTGAGCCCGGCAAACGCCCTATGTCTTCCATGTGTCCTGCCATAGTCTGGGACGACAACAAAAAAAGAGTCTGTTTGGTCACAGGGGGTGCTGGGGGCACTAAAATCACAACAGCCACGGCCATGGTAAGTCGTTAGCGGAAAAAAAGTAAGATATAAATAACAAAAACAAAACAAAAACACGTCTATCTGTGTGGATAAGGAATGTATTTATGTTTTAATTGTTTTTAGTTGTTGGCTGAAGAAGGGCTTTGAGCCCGAAAACGTTCCGTGTTTGATATTTTGTTCGTTTTAAAATCTGTTATATTCAATTTTGTTTATTACATTTTCTGTCCATGGCGTCTAGCAGCTTAGTGTTATTTTGACTTATGGGTATACATCATTCGATAGGTTTCACCCTTCCTCACATTTTAGAAAAAGAACATTGACAGGTTAATTATATGTCACAGGGTGAGAATCTTCCGCCTACAGGCGGATTTCCGCCTAAATAGTGGTTTATCTCCGCCCATGATCATCACTATTCCGCCTTTTAAAAAGACTCACCACAACCACTACATCAACATCCCTATCACCATTACTACTACAACCACCACCACATCATCATCCCTACCACCACCACCACCACATCATCATCCCCACCACCACTACTACTACCTACAACCACCACCACATCATCATCCCTACCACCACCACCACCACTACAGCTACAACCACTACTGCTACAACTACCATCACACCATCATCCCTACCACCACTACTACAACAACCACCACCACATCATCATTCCTACTACCAATACTTGGTTTTGTCCTGGCCCTGGCCAGAATCCTAACTGGAAGGGAAACGGTCAAATGTACAGTTATTGTTTTGGGAGATGATATATTTTCCTTGTAAATCATCTCTCTGTTATGTATTATTATATTTGTTATTTTGAATGTATAATGTAAGCATTTGAGTGTATTCTTCTTTGTACCCGGATGAGACTTATAGGTGGTCTCAAACTATGTACATATGCTCTTGGAATCTACATCTGATCCCTTTTTGTTCCGTTCCCCTATGTCTTACTTTTTCTTGTGTGCTTTAATTGTAATTCTAGAACTTGTTACTATTCCATTTTCTTCCTTTTTACTGGCGCTGATATAACTTAAATGTGTTGCAAGCGCCGTAAACCTTAAAACAAACAAATAAAACACACACACACACACACACACACACACACAAACACACACTATATTTCCTTCTGTCAGACAAACCTAAATCTATAAAGTTGATCATATCCTTTTCACATCAGCCATCATTCTCTCTTTTCACCTTCAAGTAGACACCTTATCACCACCACCATCACCACCACCACCACCACTATCATCATCATCATCATCATCATCATCATCATCATCATCATCATCATCATCATCATCACTGCCACTACTACTACAACTACCACCATCGCCACACCATCATTTCATGAAGCATCACCATTACTACAACCACCTCCACCACATCATCATCATCACCATCATTGCCACCACCACTACGACATCATCACTTCACTATCACCATTAAAACAACAATCACTACCACATCCTTACCACCACTACTACAACCTCCTCCAACACAACAATATCACCATCACCACTTCTGCAACCACCACAACCACATACATTATCATTACTGCCACCACTACAACAGCCACCATCATATCATTATTACCACCACACCTAACATTCATTTTAATATTCTATACGTCATAAATTGGTTTTGGAACTTTACTTGATTTGAAACAAGGGGTATTAGGATGATTATAGATCTCAGTAGATTATATTTTGTTTGCAGAAATTCCTGTTTAAGCATTGAAATTGTTCGGAATAGGATTCAATAGTCGTAACGTCACTTCCTTCCTAATGACGCATGGTAACTTAGCAACACTGGCTCTAAACTATCGGAACAATGGCGGACGCCGTATGAAATATTTCTCCGGCGAGCATAAAAGCGTATCCAGTGGAAAAAAACCCCATAAATTTGATCATGTTTTGACTTTTACACATTCTGATCACAAGACATATGAAAAGTTCTAGCCAGCATGAGAAATATAAAGTAATGATTTTTTTTTGTTTAGAACCAAGATGGCCGCCGTTGCCGGGCGACGTGACATCAGACTATTGAATCGTATTGCTTCTGAAATTTACGTGAGCCAAATTTTAAGTTGGCGTCTCTGGTCAACAATGGGATATGGGCATTAGTGAATCTGTAAATACGGGAGATGTATGTGGCGACTACCACTAATACTACAACCATCATCACATCATCATCCTTACCGTAACTACTACAACCACCACCACATCATTATCCCTACCACTACCATTACAACAACCACCATGTTATAATTACACTTTCAGTTTTTGAAATTCCTCCGAGTGATGTCAGAAATTGCTGGGAGACACATTTTGGATTGCATCACAATAACTTTTAATGAAATTTAAATTTATAGGTTATTTTTGCATGGTTGGTTCCTGATCAAAGCGCTGAAAAATTTCCTCCTTACTAGTGACCAGTCATTCCCCCCCCCCCCCTGATGTCAAGATAAATCATATAAAGATGTTAAATAGTGGTCTGATTTTTAACATCTTTATATAATAGTCTATATCTAGATCTACACATAGAAAAAACATGTCCGAAGTTGTTTTTTTTTTTCTAAAGTTTGGAAAGGGTGAAATCTATGAAATGATGTACATTTTACCATATCTATTAATAATTTTCAATCTGGGGGACACATTTGTGTCACCCCAACTAATCAATCGTAATAAATCAAATTTATTTTCGATTATGACAAGCATAGAAATAAATCATATTCATAATGTCTTTATGATTTTAATCTTTGTCGATTAAATCCAGGAATCAAGATATCTATTCGTCTTTAAATATTTTAATTTTCACTAAAATCCTTGAATGTATTCCACTCGGACGTTTGAAATTGTGTCTTCTTTAGTTAGCTTATCGGATAAAATGAAAAGACCACCTGGCGTAAGCTGCTATAGTGGAGAAATAACACCCCTTAAATAGCGCGTACAATGCCGGACATGCTGATTTTTTACTTCTTGATTTAACTAACCATGTACAGACAAAGAATACAATTCAAAATAAAAACAAAGACAGAAGAGAGAAAAAAAAGAACAGAAAATCCCCAAGCAAAACAAACAGTAATAAAAAATCCAACAAAAAAGACAAGTCATGATGCAATCGATGTGTATTTTAAGGGATATAACTCTTCTCGATTTGTTTCATTTTATGCGATTATGTCTCTTGGTGAGTTAATAATGATGATGACGATGATGATGATGATGATGATGATGATGATGATAATAATAATAATAATAATAATAATAATAATAATAATAATAATAATAATAATAATAATAATAATAATAATAATAATAATAATAATAATAATAATAATAATAATAATAATAATAATAATAATAATAATAATAATAATAATAATAATAATGATGATGATGATGATGATGATGATGATGATGATGATGATGATGATGATGATGATGATATAATAATAATAATAATAATAATAATAATAATGATAATAATAATAATAATAATAATAATAATAATAATAATAATAATAATAATGATGATGATGATAATAATAATAATAATAATAATAATAATAATAATAATAATAATAATGATGATGATGATGATGATGATGATGATGATGATGATGATGATGATGATGATGATGATGATGATGATATAATGATAATAATAATAATAATAATAATAATAATGATAATAATAATAATAATAATAATAATAATAATAATAATAATAATATAATAATAATAATAATAATAATAATAATAATAATAATAACAATAATAATAATAACTGGAAGTGTAAAGCCAACTTCCTGAGGACTGGATACATACCTTGTGCAAAATGATGGCATCTTGTTTTCTCGACTAAATAAACGCTGATCGTCAATAGATGTAATCCATCCTCGCCATTTTACGGCCCCGTATTCCTAAGAATCTGCCTATACATTCTGCTACTAAAATTAAGTTATGACACCTTATGATTCGATATGTAACCTATTCATTGCTCACTAATCACTCCTGAGGACTGGTTACACACTTCCAAAGAGTTTTGAACCGGATAATTTTGAATTGTATTCTTTGTCTGTACATGGTGTGACGTCATTACTCTGCTCTATTAATATTCTTTATAAAAAGGTGTTCAACGAAATGTTGATTGAATCCTGTGTTTTTATTCCCATGTCTTTCTTTCCATTGCAGACCATTGCGGATATACTGTGGTTCAATATGTCGGTAGTCGAGGCTACGGATAAGCCTCGATTCCATCATCAACTTCTACCAAATCAGATAGGCGTGGAGTCGACGTTTCCTGAGGTAAACATATTATAAGAATGGCATGCGTTTATAAAAATTGAAAATGCTCACCAGTTGTGCCCGCCAAAAAGTAATTGAAACTGGAACACATACTATGTATGGATACAATCAAAAGTAATACCTGTGTAATTTGCATAGTTTAGCACTCAGTGACATTCAGACTGTCCGAGGGGCATGGTTAAGTGTCTATAGATAGTATGCGCTTGGCTAAAAAGCTCACAACATTGCCATCAGGAAGTATAACGGACCAACACACAAATGAACTTTTGTAGTCTGGTCAATACAGTTTAGTGAGAATTACTCATAAACATGGATGGCAAAAAAAAACGATAACAAAGCCTGAGTGACGTCAAATTCATTCTAACAATTATCAAGACTTTATATTGTTAAGCTGAACCCCTAACGTCATCTAAAAGAGCGTGTACATTAAACATTTTGTTTATTTATTATTCCACAGGCAATCAAAACTGGTCTGGCAGCAAAGGGCCATAAATTTGGTGAGCATGGTAGATCCGTCATGACAACCTTGGCACTCTTCCATGATAAAATCGAGGCTGCTGCCGATTACCGAAAAGGCGGCGGTGTCAGTGGATTCTAGGATGTATAAGGATAATTTAGGTTTATCATTACGAGTTGCCAGTTAGAGTGAGTGATTTATTGGTGAGTAACTCCCCCCTTACCGACTACTTTGGACAACTTGGGTGATTCCTGTTGACATCAGACATCTTGTTTCGGGAACGAAGAAGAAGAAGAAGACATCTTGTTTAATGGATTGATGGATGTTTGATCTGTACTATAGTCCTCCACGGAATGCCTGCCCAGGCGACGGTATCTAATGATGCCGTGGCGGAAGGCCGTAATTTTAATCTTTTTTTAAAAACGAAATATAGGTAAACTATCACATTAATTACGATGCATGCAATGAACACTTTTCTTATCCAGATTTGTTTTATACATCATAACGAAAATGTTGCTGCTTGAAGCTCGAAGAGATGAATAACATATTATAGGAAATTGAATGTTAGTCTCATTGTAATAAACGAAGACAGATAATGTGGACGTTTTGGGTTTCCCCACGATGAATGAAACATTAAATACGAATGAAAGATGTCAGATTTTCATATCTCTTATTCGTCGTTAGTGTAAATATTCAATTTCTTATTGTTATTTTTTATATCACAAAATTTAGAAAAATCTTTGTTATTATTAAAAGAACTTAATGCTATTTTGTGACGCTTTTATTTCAGCACAAAATTCTTTATATCTAGTATGCACTTCGTGTTTCTGAGTTTGAGTGTTAAAAATCAATTTGGGTAAGTATATGGCATTTCGAGAAAAAAAACAACAACCTTGAAATAAGTCGGTAATTAGAGAGTTAATCGGTGTAAAGTATAACATGTACGTGTTCATATGAATTAAGATATATTGTCCAGTGCCTTAAATGCCACTTTAAAAACCAGGTATTCTCTAGATTTTATGACACTTATGATGATTGAATTTTATGAAATATATCTTTTTTGTTGTCAACAATTTTCACTATTTTATCACAACGCTCAATTATACAGTTATAAATTCATTCCATATAGACTGCTTAACAAAAAAAGAAGTAATTTTTGAATATTTAGGCTTAATTATAATCATATCT
>NC_088360.1:113870162-113880162 GCF_034508935.2 Berghia stephanieae
ATGTCATTATTAATCATGGTATTAGCAGCCCTACAACCCTGTATCACAGTCACAACCATATCCCATCATCTCACCATTTCTGGCGCTCCAAGGTCTTTAAATCGATGCACCGCGAGTTGCCCTACCATGGAAAGCTAAGGTCTTTAGTGCATTTTCTAGTTAACTGTTATAATTTCATCTCACTACAATGTATTCGATTCATATACGGATGGATAACTAATTGTATCTCTGAAAAAAGGATATTTGGTTTCGCCTCAAAATAATAGTGACTACCAGGCTATAGTTGTTTTCCTCCTAAAATTATCAAATTTCTATACTTCATCCTAAGTCATTCTACGAACATTCTAATACACATTGATTTTGAAAACTAAAGTGTTGTAAAGATCCTATATTGTTATAGATCTATATTACAAAATGTACATGGGATGCTTTTTAGGACTAAGCTCGATACCCACAATATTACATCCACTACATTTGAACCATTTACTGGTGACGAACAGCGACAGAATATGCTTTATTACTGAAAAATAAATTTTTTTCCATCTTTAAATCTTCCTAACCTAAAGCAAGCCCTCTTCATCCCATCCCGATATCATTATTATTCGATAATTTAGACATTTTGCCCTTATATTGACTGACATCATCAACAATTCAAGAGTCAGATTCTTCTGAATTCAAACATGTTGTCATATCGATCTATAATAATTCTTATCAAAATTAACAAATTCCAACTCCTCGAAGCAGACTGGTTATATGGGATGGGTTTTTTTTAACTTATAGTTTTCTTTCTTGCTTTGTCTGGCACTGTTTCATACACATATTTTAATAGCTCAAAAGTATGTAGAAGGAATAATTGAAAATGAAGATGAAGTGGAAATCGATGGCTGCTCTTTGTATCGAGACAAGGATACTGGGTTTTTACGCTGACGATATTCAACAACCTGCCCGACGATAGATGCTCTAAATTTGGACTGAACGGTGACTTTGTTAAAAATGATGTAGATACCATCGTCTCCAGAAAAGAGAAAGCTTTCGTTTGGATCATGTATTGTGTGTTAAGTTCAAATGTTGACGATGGAAGCATTGCTTTCTTTTCAATATACTTACGTATCACACGAAAGAATGATAAAAGAAGTGATGTAACCCATTTAAATTTGCTGACAGATTCTTTTTCGTTTACACCAAAAGTAAAGCTTTATACGTGGGACATGATAAAGTGGATTGTAGTTCTAACAATCTATTCACGTTGACAAGCGCCATGAAACATAAAACAAACAACAAATATTACCCATATTAAAATTTTACACGATTAGAATTTGAATACAGCCCGCGTGTAGTCATCAATATTATTACAGCCCCGATTTTTCATTGGCTCTTTTGCTATCCACATAATTAATAGTATCCACTTGATTATATGCTGTGGCACAAAATACTGTCAACAAAACACAACACTAATTAAAGTAGAGGTTGATTAAACTCTAATTTTGAATTAATAACATCATTTATTTCTATTTGTTTTTGTTTCCTTTCCTTGCAATATTTTTGAAGTAATGGCCTTATTACAATACCCGACAAACCATTACTTATTTAGTTACGGCAATACAATCACACACCCCAGTTAATTCTGACGCAAACCCTTAATGATGAAAATTAGTATTTGTGTTACTGCCATTAATTCTGGATTTAACCAACACACCGTGTCAGAGTCAGCAGCCGTTATTTCATTGCATGTTTTGTAAGTACTTTGATGAATTGCTAACAGTGTTTAACATTCTGATATTTGATTAAGTAGTTGTTTACTTAGTTTACTATACACCGTTCGGTAGACATTTATCTCTCACATTTGTCAGTAAAACAAATAGTTCGGAGGAAGGTGATTTGTTTCTATACCGCCACGTTAATGTTAGATATAATATAATTGACCACTGGGTCCGATATTATTCTTTCGGATTTTCAAACATGCGCGGCCTAGAGTTCATTCACTTAATCTTAATGTGTGCAAAGGGGGGGGGGGGTATATGTTAAAAAACAATTTCCAACTGGTTAAAAGGAGCAAATAACTTTACTGTTGTCGTGGAAGGTTGTTTTGTATATATAAAAAGAAATGTTTTGGTCATATATTCCTATCTGTTTTGCTATGGATCACCTTTCATGTTTTGATCCTGAATAAATAAAAGCAATCTTTTAGAACATTGTTGCTTAACGAGCTGTGTCATTAAAAAAGATTAACCAGTTCTCTGGAAAGAGATGTTTTGTAAAGATTTAGCCAGAAAACCCGTACTTCAAATATCGATAATTTATGTTTGAAGGACGAGTTTTCTGACCAGTTTTTAAATACGTGTCTATTGAGAGTATGGCAGTTAGCTGGTTAATCACTTAAAGTAATGTTTTACAAACCTTTGGTGTGGGACTTTGACAAAGTAATATCTTCCTGGGATAAATTAAATCAAAGTCGTAATTGTACAGCCACTTAGGGGGGGGGGGGGGGGGGGGGGGGATTAAAAATATGAAAATTGGCGTGTTTTAAGCCAGTTCAATCGCTTGTCAGCTCTTTTCTTTATCAACTATACCACCAGTAGCATTATCTAGCACCAGTACATTCTTCTCAACTAAATGAAAGGCTATAACGTGTGGATAGAGCTCGGGAGCCAAGGGTAACTGAGCAGTACCTTATCCATATGTCCACATCGTCCATTTATATCAAGATTGTCTTTAAGTGTAAGGAAGGGAAATAGAAAAGTGAACCGGAGAGAGAGAAAGAGAGAGAGAGAGAGAGAGAGAGAGAGAGAGAGAGAGAGAGAGAGAGAGAGAGAGAGAGAGAGATAGGGGGGAATGACCAGTTTCAAATCTTATTTTCTATATAAGTGAAACTAGGATGTTCTTGGCCATTCGGTTCACGAGGATCAGAGGAGGACGACGAGGAGTAAGAAGAAGAAGAAGCAGAAGAAGAAGAAGAAGAAGAAGAAGAAGAAGAAAAGATGATGATGATGATGATGATGAGTAGGAGCAGGAGAGGGAAGAGATGGAGGAGGAGGAGGAGGAGGAAGAGGAGGAGGAGAAAAATGGAAATAGTCTTGTCTTTATCATAAATGTCAATTGCTTATTTTCTTCTCAACAGCTGTTATGGTGATATCAGTGGATAAGGCTCACGAAAATGCAATGACGTCGATTAATTGATAATTTGCGATTTTATTAAAGTCCTTTCGTCATTATTATTATTATTATTATTATTATTATTATTATTATTATTATTATTATTATTATTATTATTATTATTATTATTATTATTATTATTATTATTATTATTATTATTGCATTACATTAACTGAACTGAAATAGGTCGAAGAATGACGTCAAATATTGACATTGTCCATTTTATCGCTGTGATAACACTGGGGATTGTCATCGGAATTGGGATTGGACTACGTGGATTCCCAGAGAAGGATGATCACCTTAAGAGCTCAAACACTACAAAAACCTTCAGATCAGCCCATGGGATTTATAAAAACGCTGCTGTTGCTTCAGATGCCAAGATATGTTCTGATATTGGGAGGTATGATATTTCTTCGTTCATCTATTGACTTATATTTCTATTGTCTTTTTAATCTAAGTAAATACTCATTTTATACTGTCTCTTTCACTCCCCCCCCCTCTCTCTCTCTCATTATTGATAATAGCAACAGACTTCAATGTTAATGCCATTATCAATTAACTTCATTAATTACTAAATGGTATGTTAGTAGTTGAGTAAACCACGTCCATTAAGGCCCCGTATCCACCAAAAACAGAATCGAACCGACTAAAAGTCTTTCGAAAACAATTGACACCATTTTACTACTACTACTACTACTACTACTACTACTACTACTACTACTACTACTACTACTACTACTGCTACTACTACTACTACTACTACTACTACTACTACTACTACTACTACTACTACTACTACTACTACTACTACTACTAATGCGGCTATGTGGTATTGTGGTATGACACTCGATTTCGGATCGGATGGTCCTGAGTTCGAGACTCACTTGGCGCATAGTTGAGTCCTTGGAAAAGGTCCTTGACTCACATTGTCTCACCGTACTCCGGTGTAAAATGAGTACCCGGCCGTTAACAGCGTTGTCTCTGTCAGGGGGAAAATGTAATATCGCCTAACAGGCGCCATGTCTCGTCCTACATGTTAAGTGTTGGTATTTGTTAGGGACAGCCTGTAAAGCGCTTTGAGCACCATTAGTGTATATTGCGCTATATAAAAGTTCAACTTTGCTACAACTTGCACTACTATATTTGGCTAATAACCCGTTCGTGTCGTTTCTGCCTCAGTGCACCGGATTTTGCCTCCCCCACAAGAAGACGTGTCGTTTTCGTGTTGGTGGACACCCGCCCTAAAGGTATTCATTAAACGAGTTTTTTCTACATTAAATTTTCCCCTTACCAGAAACAGATATCCTCTCATCAACAATCTCTTCCCTCCTACTATTATACTTGGTGTGGTTAATCTCTGATTTCATTTTTCAGGGATGTCATGGAAATCGACGGTGGAAACGCCATAGACGCTGCTATCGCCGTACAATTTTGTTCAGGCGTCCTCCATTCACACAATGTTGGGATTGGGGGAGGCATGTTTGCTCTCGTCTATCACAAGTAAGTGACAACTATTTATGCTTGTGAATTGGACTAATATATATATATATATATATATATATATATATATATATATATATATATATATATATATATATAAGGCATAATTTAAAATTAATTCTAAAATTTAAAATGTATATATATATATATATATATATATATATATATAATATATATATTATTGTGTGTGTGTGTGTGTGTGTGTGTGTGTGTGTGTGACAGATAGACAGATAGATAGATTAATAAATGGATAAATAGATAGAACAGTTTATAGATAGTCGGATGCATTGATGGATAGACGAATAAGAGACCATGTGACCTGGCACCTCAACACGGTTTTATGTTATGGTGATTTGTCTACTCAAAATCAGATATAAAAAGAAGGATGAGAATGTCTGGTTAAGTTGATACGTTTTATTGACGGCAATCAATGTAACGTCGCATTTCTGGTTATTTTGGCTCAAACGTCACTTTTTGTCGTCTGATCCAGTCCGAAATAATTATCGGATTGTGGCTTTCGGTCACATATTTGATCCACCGTGTCAAAACGGTATCATATCGGGACGACCTAGGTGCTGGAAATGTATAGTCGAGTCACAAATATCAAACTTGGGTTTAATTTCACTCCTTTATGGAGGAGAACAAGTATATTTTTTCTTGCAATTCAAAAATCTCAAAATCGTTTTATTTCTGAAGTCACCTTGTGGAGTTGGATTCATCCTGACGTAATGCCGTTTTGAGACGATCGGTCACAAATCATTGAAATTTTAAAAAAAATATTGTACATAATTTATGCTGATTTATAAATTTTGATATTTAAAAACAGACAAACAAACACTCTGGTAAGACCTGTTGTGGAATATGCTAGCACTGTGTGTGACCCTTTAACTAACAATAAGAAAAATGTTGAGATGGTGCAAAGAAGAGCTGTCCGTTTCATTTTCGGCGATTTTGACAGAGGACAGTGTTGAAACCATGCTTACCCATTTCCAATGGCCAACTCTGGAAGAACGAAGAAAGCAAGCTAAAGCAACCATACTATACCGTTCAATACATAAGTTGGCTGAAGTTCTTCCACGACCTTGAACCTGCAACAACAAGAAGAAAAAAAGAGTACACGATCACAGATACCATCTTTCATGCTCAAAGTGCACTGCCATGAGCAGTCGTATTTTTCCATCAACGATGATTAGAATGTGGAACAGCCAGCCTGCGGATATAATTATCTCTGAAAACCTTAAACAGTTCAGAGATAGAATCGCTTCCTTGCCACTCTCAACACCAAAATGCACATCGAAATCTGCAACAATACGCCCTTGGTGGTTTTCAGATATGCAGGAAGAAGAACAACACCAAAAAACAAGAAAAGTCTTAAAGTGCTGGGCATTTATAGATGTGTTTATTTGATGGTAAAGAGATATCCAAACCTCTCACGAGTCAATACCGAGTATTTACATCGTATAAAATTGTTTGGGCTTGAAGTCTTTAGTTTGACTCCGTCGTATTTTTTATGTTGTGTCTTTCCTTTTTCCTGTCCAGAAAATACGGTATGCATGCCATTGACGGCAGGGAAGCGGCCCCATTGGCAGCGAGTACGGACATGTTTTCTAAGCCTGAATTCAGGGCAAAAGCGAAATCAGGCACGTTGGAATGATCTAAATATTATTAACCCTCACCTTACCACTCATAGGAAAAATCGTCCCATTCATAACGATGCAACCAACACTTTTCTTATTCTGATTTCATTTTGTTCTAGTTATAGCTATAAAATAATCAACACTGTGTTGCAGAGCTAATTTTTCTGAACAAAATATAGAATATACTCGTTACTTATCTGTTTGAAAAATCTATTTTTGTGTTGGATGAGCATGAAGTTTCGGGTAAAATTCTGAAAATAACTAGTAAGGAGAGAGTTAAAGCGAAATAGTACTTTTAATGACTTAACTTTCTTATTGTATTCATTTTTTCATATGATACACAAATATTTCGTTTAAAAAGTGTTAAGCTGTAGATGATCATAACTGACACAAAAATGCTATACGTCTTCATGTCAGAACTCGCTGACGTAAATGGACATTAACCATGGTGGTGAAAAAAAGGATCCTCAAGATTGAAATGATGTACTTGCATTCTTCTACATTATATATAGTTTTTGGAGTCCCTTATTTAATCGACAGTATGTTAACACTGAGAACGTACAAAGACGCACTACGAGACTTTTGCCTGACATTCGACATCTCCCCTATTTAGACAGATTAAAGTATCTAAATTTGCCTATACTAGAATATCGTAGAGTAAAAGGTGATCCTATATTATATATATATATATAATATATATATATATATATATATATATATATATATATATACACTCGTTCATGGTTCTTACAATATAGATTATAATGATTTTTAAAATTATTCTCATGTTACAAACACTAGGGGAGATAAGTTTAAGATATTTGTTGAAAGATGTAATTCGTCTATGAGGAAAAATAGTCTAATTCAAAGGACTGTGACAATTTGGAATAATCTAAAGTATGAGACAAACCATTCTAATTCAATTAATAATTTTAAGAATCCCATTGATAAAGATCTTACCAACATTATATTTGATTTTGACGAATAATGTAACATGACATTGGATATTATTGTCTTTTGTATAACAAGTATTTAAAACTCTCGAATGTACAAGTAGGACATGCCAAACGAATGTAGATACAGTAAATTATACTACGAATATTGAATATGGCACTTATTTATGTACTAGATATTTAATTATCTATATTATCAATTAATTGACATTGAATACTAATTAAATAATTGATAAATTGTATCTATGCATAAAAGTTACACAGAGCATTTAAAGGTTTTAAGAACCCGTTAGATCTAAACGATACGATACGATATATAATATATATATATATATATATATATATATATATATATATATATATGTGTGTGTGTGTGTGTGTGTGTGTGTGTGTGTAGTTTGCAGAGCTTGAGTGATGGCCAGAACCAAACCCTCCATTTTTGTTGATCTTAATGCCATTTAAAATTTTAAAATTTTAATGGCTATATTTGATATGGAATGTATCAGTTTATTTCTGCAAGAAAGCATTAGAATTTTAACACTTGATTGAAATTATTTCTTCATTGTTTAAATAGGTGGACTCTCTGTTGGCATCCCCGGGCTATTAAAAGGCTATATAGAAATGCATTCAAGGTTTGGCTCTCTTCCTTGGAAAAGATTGTTAACTCCTACAATCGATATACTACGCAATGGTTTTCCTCTCACCGAACTATCCTATGATGGGTTGATTCGCCAACTGTCGCCAAACAAAGAGAAAATGAAAGGATTCGAGTAAGTAGAACAATGCAAGCTTTCAGAGCCATTGGGTCCATGGAGCCAGAGTTTATTCCCGATGATAAAGCATGCAACGGACATGCGCTTTTTACTCCTTTAAGAAAGGAATAAATATGCACATAAATAGCGTTTATCTATATCTGCAGTTTATAATCAACATTCTCTCAGCGTTTTGAAATATGAATTGCTACTAGTGGCTAACAATCATGAGGAGACAAGTTCATCCTGCTAAGTGCCAGGACGAGGAATTGCGTGTAACAAGCTTTTCTTTAAGGTTTGCCGCATAAGTTTCATTAACTTAAATAGTAGTATTAAATCGTCTTCACAGGTCAAAGTGAGAAGGGGGCTGTACTATAGTGGCAAAACAGTTTTTCTTTGAACTAGCATTCGCTATTATATTATATGTATATTTTCTACATAATCATTCTTTCAAAGAAATGCAAATGAGACCATTGTTGATAATGATAGTCATTAAGTATTATATTTAAGAAACAAAAGCAATACAATACAAGCCATTACTTTGAATTTGTTTTAGTAGTACAAAAGGTTATGGAACTAAAAGCTGAGCACATGTTGTATTTAACATCACTACAACTTCTCTTTCAGATAAACGTATTATACAGGTTGATTATGAAATTATAGGTTTTGGTCGTGTCGTTATTTATTACAAAAGACGTCATATCCGGGCGCAAATAGCGGGGTTCAATTGACATCAGATTGGTGCTGACCTCCTAACTAAGATACTAATTTTTCCATAATAATTATTTTTCTCTGTATTTCAGGTAACTTAATTGAAAGACCTAAACATCTTCGGCAAACAGAGCAGAAAAGAAACACTGCAACTCTGGCACTACTGTTACTATTAGACTAAAGTCGTTCGATGTCTAAAAAGTCAATTTCATAAGACTGATCTCGTAATTGATCCTTTTTCATATTCACCTATCATTGATAAATAATGATCAAGCCGTTGATATCACTTACGTTCAAGGGCTCATTAGATTAGAGCCTTCATTGACGTTTTTTTTAGCTAATTTTTGTATTGTGTTCAAACCTCTTGATAATTTTTTCGTCACTTTGGTCATCCATATTTCATCATCAATTTCCATATCTTAAATATTTCGTTCGTTTTAGAATGTTTCTTGATGAGACCAACCAAATGAAACAGGTAGATAGCATTATTCGCATGCCCAAACTTGCCAGGACTATGGAACGGATTGCTGAAGATCCAATGTCATTTTACAAAGGATCCCTTGCACAAGACATACTCAGTGACCTGAAAGACGAAGGTAATTGATGTTAGTTGACGATGATGATGATGATGATGATGATGATGATGATGATGATGATGATGATGTGATGATGATGATGATGAAGTATATAATATAATAATAATAATAATAATAATAATATAATAATAATAATAATAATAATAATAATAATAATAATAATAATAATAATAATAATAATAATGATAATGATAATGATAATGATTATGATGGTAACCAGAATAAAAATGATAATGACAGTAATAATAAACCTCATCGATGACTATCACTATCATCATCATCAACATCATCATCATCATCATCATCATCATCATCATCATCATCAGCATCATCATCATCGTCATCATCATCATCGTCATCATTGCCATCATTATCATCATCATCAACACATCTTTTACTTGGACGGTTGACTTTTTAAATCATGTGCTGCGAGAATAATATGATAGGTGTATTTATTTCCATAAACCCCTTTCTTGACAGGTGGTATAATCACGCAGGAAGACCTCAACAAGTACCAGGCCCTTGTTAAGAAACCGACAGTTCTTGACCTGCCTGGAGGCCGGACTTTGTACTCTGTACCCTCGCCGTCAGCTGGTCCTCGTCTAAGTTACATCTTATCCATCCTATCAGGTATTTGTAAAAGAAATGAATGTTTATAAGGAAAATTATAGACGTCTACTACGAATTTTGGCTATGGC
>NC_088360.1:113882662-113890162 GCF_034508935.2 Berghia stephanieae
CCATTCTGTTTCTCTTGGCAACACCTTGTAATTAATACAATCTATCTACATTAAATATATGTTTCACAGATTGTCAAAAATCTCACCTCGAGAGCTTATGGAGAGGAAACCAGGTTGCGCATAAAAGATTCAAGAACCTTTGATTTCCAATATTATGGTCCAAAGTTTTACAGTGCAAAAGAACACGGAACTTCCCACGCTGCTATTGTAGACAGAGAAGGCAACGCTGTCTCAATGACTGGCTCTATAAATACATAGTGAGTAAAGAATAAATCAAATTGACGTCCCTCAACTCTTTGTTACTGTTTTAGACAACAGGTTAGGTTATTGGTTCTCACATAATTATTTTAATCAGACTATAAAATGTTTAAGGTTACACAAAGTTTAATATGTTCGAACGTTTGATTTGGCGGGCAGAAATGGTGAGAATTCTACTTACACACCTACTCTTAATATGTTAATAGATAAAGAGAAAATGGTACGAATATAAACAAGTTTGAGAGTTTTTGCCAAGATGAGGGTTATCTAAATCGACAGATATTTGAAGGACGAGTTTTCTAGCCAAATTTATTTTTTAACATTCAAAGTACGACAGTTGTTAATATCTCTTTCCATGATATCTTGACTTTTTAAAATCCTATATTATATAATCGTTTGTTGTCATGACCCATAAATGCTTCATTAATACATACATTTCAGCATTATAAAAAGAATGAGCAGGAACCCGGTTCCTCTTTGTTAGATGACAAGGGGATTTTGTAGTAAATAACCCAATGTTAGATGTTTTACATGTATGCTCACTTCTGTAAGGTGTGTGTAGACGGCTTTACGTGAAAAAGGCTAGAAAAGCGTCAGAGCATACGATAAGTTTAGCCTTCGATGAATATATATATATCTTTAATCAGCAGAAAATGTGGTTAAGAAATGCCTTAGAAATGTAAAAGGCCGGTTAGAAATAGTTCTGTTTTCTATAATAAAAGAGAATAAGAAACGCTAAATACCGCTGTTTATCACTTGTGTCTATCGCAGTTTTGGCAGCCAAGTTGTTGGAGAACGCACTGGCATTATTTTCAACAACCAAATGCATGCTTTTTCACACCCATATATGGCAAACTACCGAGGACTCCAGCCAGCAGAGGCCAACTTTATACAACCTGGAAAACGCCCCTCGGCAGGAATGTGTCCAGCCATCATTTGGGATAACATTAAAAACAGAGTCTCCATCGTCACTGGAGGTGGTGGTGGTCACAAAATCACATCAGCCGTAGCCTCGGTAAGTTAAAGGAATTTGTCCTACATTGAGTTTGGTGTTGGGGAAAGTCTCTCGGTGTGTTACTGTTTTTGTATGTCTTTATGAAAGAAGATACTAACATTCTGAAGCGATGTGGTCGTTTGGCATCACTGCGGCTGGCGGCGGTCACAAAAGCACATCAGCCGTAGCCTCGGTAAGTTGAACGCATTTGCATTTCCACGGTGAACTTAGTATTGTGAAAGCCTCTTGATAAGTTCCAGGGTTCGAGTTCCGCTTTAAGCATCGCATAGTTGAGTCCTTGGAAAAGATTCTTTACCCACATTCCATCACTTTGCTTAGGTGTAAAATTTGGCCTTTAACAGCGTTGTTTCTGTTGGAAAAAAATTGTAATATCGCCGAACAAACGTCATGTTTCGTCCTACTTGTTTAGTGTTGCTGTTGGCGATGGAATCCTTGTAAAGATCATTGAGCACGTTTAATGAATATTGCTCTATTTGAATGCTCAAGCCAAGTCAGTAGATTAATGTATTGAAAACTTGTCTTATTGTATTTTTCTATATGATTGTATTAGTTGATTGAACGTGTGTGACACAGCCAACCATTCGGGACAAACAGTACGTGTGCATCTCGCTACCCGTCACTGAACTCGTTCTCTACTTCTAACAAGAAAAAAGTTAGTGTTGAGTGGAAAACAAAGTTGAGAGATTTATTTTACAAAAGATGTCAAACAAATTACACAAAAACTGCCGAATAGTTTGCAGAAAAGCCGAACTTTTCCTGCTAAAATTTATACGAACGTGGTTCTAATTTTTACTTTTCTTACCCCACGACCATGATTAAGCGTTGATATAATAACAATTTCTCCTCGTCTTATCAATCTTCCGGTGAAAATTTGACTATTTGTTTTTATTAAAATAAGTTTTAATATCGTCTATTAAATGGATAAAATTGTGTGATTTGAATAAAATGCCAACCACAATTTCCCCCTGCCAAATGGTTTCAGAAACTTTCAGGTTTTTGGAATTTGGCACTTAAAACGCCAAATTGGCAACTCTGGTGTGGAGAAGCCATGATGCCGGAGCTTACAGCAGGTTCAAGAGCTCTGCTACCCTTTTGATAGGACGTAGTCTGTCTCAAGTACATTCCGCGATGGATCTAACAGATTCAATAAACAACCCAATCACAACTGGATGGTCAGGGGGAAGATCAAAAAAAAAAAAATCTCACTGCACCGGGGAATGATCTCGTGTTAGTTTGCTCGCAAAGCGACTGCTCTGTCAACGGAGCTATCGGGACCCCCTTATACCTATAACATATACATACATAAGACAAGATAACGTGTAAAATTTAAACCTATTTTTCATTTCAGACACTCATGAATATTCTATGGTTTAACATGTCTGTACCCGAGTCATTAGATCAGGCAAGAGTTTTCCACGAATTAGTTCCAAATGCCGCACAAACAGAGTCATCCTTACATGTGGTAGGTTATTTACAAATTTCAATGGCAAGCGAATTGTCCCATAATGATAGAAAAACTGCCATTTCTTGAAAAACTGTACAGATTATGCTGTCAATTCTCACATTCTATCACCGTACTCCGGTGTAAAATTTGGCCGTTCGCTGCAGCTGCATTGTATCTGTTGGGAGAGAGAAATGGGCGAGTAGATAATTTATCCCATTTTCAATCGGTAGACCCCAGTTCAAGCGCCGCAAACCCTGAGTTCCAAGGTTATTATCTAGAAAGATTTGAAAATATGAACTTTGCATGGTTTTGATCTCTCAATGGTTCGTCCCTGACACAAACAATGTTATATTTCCTCCTCGTCTTTCTCCTCCTTCTTCTCAAGTATTTCCTCTTGGATTACCTTTTTCTCTTTTTCCTCTACTTAAACCTCTTTCTCTCCTCCTCTCCTCCTCCTCCTCCTCCTCCTCCTCCTCCTCCTCCTCCTCCTCCCCCTTCCTCTTCTTCTTCTTCTTCTTCTTCTTCTTCTTCTTCTTTACTTCTTTCTTTCATTCCTTCCTTCTCTATAGGTGACATAAGTTATTTAGAAACAAAGTTGTTTGTCAGAGCCATAAGGTCCATGGAACCAGAGTTTATCTCGGTTTCTATAGCGGTAATTGGACAAAAGCAATCAATTGCTACCATTTGGGTGAAACGCTGGTCTTTCGCAAAGTACCTTCACCTAGCGATTGGGTAGTTGGGTCTGTTAGATCTGAACAATGATGAAAGTAAAATTTCATCATTCAACAATGGGGCTCAACAGTATATAGACATAAGACGCGCCCCAATATTGCCATAGGACATTTTCTGGTATTAAGAGCACCTGTGATACAGTGCAAAACTTTCTACTAGTTCTACTTTGCATCTGGAAATATATGAATAAAATGGACGTTACTTTGAAAATAAAATCAACCTTCAGGGAGGTCGCAAAATTATTCAGTTAATTAAAATAAATGTAATAATTTAAATATTTAACCTTGTTGTTGATCTAATTCTAATTATTAACATTCCGCAACTTAATCTTTATCTCAATTTTTACATTTTGCAGAACATTTTTGCCGGTCTTGAAAAGAAAGGTCACAACTTTCTACGGCCTTTGGGTGTTTCTGTCGTGCAGATGATACAAGTTCTTGAGGACGCCATTGTTGCTGGATGTGACTTCCGAAAAATGGGCGAACCTAGTGGATTTTGATGAGGAACATACTTAGTTTACTTTCTTTTTTATTTTGTGTCACCTATTAAAGTCTTGCTTCACATGGATTAGTTAATGTTTTGTGGTATGGATGTACCAAATAAATTGCACGGATATGTTCAATATAGCAAATGTTCATATAATCACAGAATATTTATTGAAAGTGTCTATAGATAGAACGAAGATAACGTCATTCAGGCCTTTGTTATTGGGGGGGGGGGGGGGTTTGCCATCCATGTCTGTGTGTAATTCTCACTAAACTGTATTAACCATACTATAAACGTTTAAGGTTACACATAGTTTTTTGTGTTGGTCCGTTATACTTCCGGATGGCAATGTTGTGAAAGCCAAGCGCATACTATCTATCTATCGAACATGCAAAAACTATCGACTGCTTCAATCAAACCAGAGGTTAAAAAACACCCAGAAAAATGGAAACATTTTGAAATGGTATAAATTATCAGAGTACCTGTCCTTAGTAATTGAAAATATAAGGACAATTGATGTAATCAGCGTAAAATACCCTTCGAGTCTCGTTGCTGGCAGCCCATAACTGAGTCCCTGGAAAATACGCCTTTTTCATATTCTCTCATCACACTCAGATGTAAAAAGAGTATTTGTGCTGTAACAGGGTTGTCTGTCGAAAAATAAAAAGGTTGTTATGGCGTTTTACAAGCTTTGTGTCTCGTCCTACATGATAAGTGCTATTGTTGGCTCGAAATCGCTTTGAACACTTTGAGCACATAATATGGATATTTGCTCTATGGATAGAACGAAGAAAACAAATAAAACCAGAAAGAAACAATAACATCTCTAAGAAATATTATTAAATCAAGTTGGTTGTGTGTTTGTCCGTTATATTTCGGGATGACAATGTTCTGAGTTTCTTAGCCAAGCGTACAACATCTATAGAAGGAAAGAAATTGACGTCACACAGCTCTTTGTTATATTTTTAGACGGTTAATTTGGCGATTAGCTTTCACTAAATTATATCAATCAGACTATAAACGTTCAACGTTACACAGAGTTTTGTTTGTTGCTACGTTATATCCGCTGGCGGATATTATGAGTATTTGTTCTGGGGTGGGGGGATATTGGTTTATTCATTAAAAATCTTTTGGTAAGAGTTTTTTTCCATGTTGTTATTTCTATTGATCTATTAGTTAAAAGGGTAAAGATGATCACATTCTAAGATTACCAATAATGTAAGCAGTCTTCGCTACATAAAAATATGTGTTTTACACAAGTTTTGTTTTGTCATTTTGATTAGCAATCGACTTAATTAATCGGTCCAACTATTACTAAATCATAGCTTTTTTATTCGGTTCGTAATCATTTGTATGTGGAAATTATATATTTTGTTGTCCACATGATTCCTTGGACCTAGGTGGGGTTCTTTGACCTCCCATGGTGGGCGGGAGGTCACCTGCTGTGTCTTCTATCCCTTATATCAATTTTATGAGATGCTTTCTGTCTTTGTCTTTGTTTTCACCTGACCCTTGCTTGTCCTTAGCTGATAGTGACAGCCTTTTGTTCAGAATAGGTTTTGGGAGATTATTTGTTTTCCTTGTAAATCGTCTCTCTGCTATGTATTGGTATTTATTTTTTCTGTTTGGGATATATTTTGTAAACATTTGACTGTTTTCCTCTCAGTGGGATCCTGTGCTGGTGTTTGGATGAGACATAGGTGAATCAAACCAGGTATATTGGATGGTGGGCTATTGAAATCTAAATCTAATCCCTATATTGACCAGCCCCCCCCCCCCCTTAGCTTACTTTTTTTGGTACCTTTACTTGCAAATCTGGAATTTCTTTTCACTATCCCATTTGCTTCCTTTTACTGGCACTGAAATGACCCAAAAGTGTCGCTAGCGACGTAAACCCATTAAAAACATAAAAACAAACGATTTTGGACCACCATCGAACTCAAAAAATTATTAAAGAGATAAAAATAAGACACGTATTTTTTTCTTTTATTGATCTATTCATCAGCACACCGTGTCATATTGTTTGCTAGACAGAATCAGTTAAGAGAATTAAGTATTGATTTTAATATTACAACACACAAATAAGTCATGTGTCACAAAAGTGTCAACATATTTTATGGGCCTAGTGGTGAAAAGGGTAAATATAACAAGTAACTGACACTGCAAATATCGATATTCACAGATCATATATTTTATATCCATATTCACAGATAATTAGGTATGAGAGAATTAGGTAATACATCAGCACAGGAAAGACCCGGCTTCGAAAGTTTCTTTACTGCACTGTGACTGACGCCAAGTAAGATTTTCAGATCACAGTCTAATTGTATCCAACGAATTCATAATCAGAAAACCGCAAGTGATGTCCACATTGCTCTTATTTCTTCTTAGTTTTCATCCCATTGCATAATCTTTTCAAATCCAAATTAGTGATCCATAAATTCATCTTAAACTAGTTAGTTCAAACTATGAAATTTAGATTTAAAGGCGCAGGCCAACACAATCTATGTAATTATACAATTTTCTGACCGCTCGTTCCGTTGTATTCACACCCATAAAGCCCATCATTAATCTTCTTTTGTGTATTCAATCAGCTGAAATTAGACCGACGGGAAATGTTTCAACTTGCTTTTCTCCCCAAATCACTTAAAATCATTGCAATGCGTTAAAAATTATTACATGAAATGTATCTATATTTAATTAAATATTTTGCTTGTCCAATAAGACAGTACGTTTAATGCGTGTTTAAATGTATTAAGAAATGAAAAATGTGTCGAAATCTTATTATTGTAATCTAAATTGAAAAAAATTCCATGTAAAAGACAAGCGAATCCTTGAAGTTGATAACGCCATAATATTGTCGGCAATTAAGGGAAAGAAATCAATTAAAAATCTTTCTGCATTATCAACAGTAAATACTTGCTACTAGAAGCTGTGGACTGTTGAAATGATGTACAGAATGAATATAAGAGCTTCAAAAAAGAACAAAAATACTAAACACAAAACGTTTCGAGATCAAAATTTGTATTTGCCGAATAGACACGATCGATACTCTGCTGCCGTCCCGTATTTAAAGTGATGTATAAACCATTTTACTCGGGTTTTTATTGGCTGAAGAAGAGTTTTGAGTCCGAAACGTTCGACGTTTGGTATTCTTATATCTTTAGAAGCTGTTATATCAATTTATTTTAACATCACGTTTTCCATTGCTGACAACTCTCCATTGACAAAAAAGAGCACAATAATTAAAATTCAGAATGATGGTTGTGAATCGTTGCATATTTATAGTCTATAACACCTGTTGTTTTCTAGTTGCGGCTCAGTGAGAAGTCTATTCTTTTTCGGTCATTCTTTTTTATATTGGGCAATCGTTCAATGGATGGTGTTTTTAAATGTTGATCGTGGTTTTCAATTCAATAAGTGTTATTTGTATTATAACTTTCGGAGGGACCACTTAGAATTATGAATTTCAAACTATTAACTAAATTTAATAACAACTGAAAAGGTAAGCAGAAAATTGATACATAGCTTATTATTATGATATCATAGAATAGTTTTCCGTCAT
>NC_088360.1:113892662-113898953 GCF_034508935.2 Berghia stephanieae
TTAACTTCATTAATTACTAAATGGATGTTAGTAGTTGATTAAACCACGTCCATTAAGGCCCCGTATCCACCAAAAACAGAATCAAACCGACTAAAAGTCTTTCGAAAAAAATTTGGCACCATCATACTACTACTACTACTACTACTACTACTACTACTACTACTACTACTACTACTGCTGCTGCTGCTACTACTACTACTACTACTACTACTACTACTACTACTAATACTAATGCGGCTATGTGGTATTGTGGTATGACACTTGATTTCGGATCGGATGGTCCTGGGTTCGAGACTCACTTGACGCATAGTTGAGTCCTTGGAAAAGGTCCTTGACTCACATTGTCTCACCGTACTCCGGTGGAAAATGAGTACCCGGAAAAAATGTAATATCGCCTAACAGGCGTCCTTTCTCGTCCTACATGTTAAGTGTTGCTGTTTGTTAGGGACCGCCTGTTAAGCGTTTTGAGCACGATAAGTGTATATTGCACGATATAAAAGTTCAACTTTGCTGCAACTTGCACTACTTTATTTGGCTAATAATCCGTTCGTGTCGTTTCTGTCTCAGTGCACACACCTAAATTAAACCATCCGACCGGATTTTGCCTCCGGCTTAAGAAGACGTGTCGTTTATGGATCGTTTCCATGTTGGTGGACACTAGCCTTAAAGGTATTCATTGAACGAGTCTTTTCTACATTATATTTTCCCCTTTCCATAAACAGTTATCCTCTCATCAACAATCTCTTCCCTCCTACTATTATACTTGGTGTGGTTAATCTCTGATTCATTTTTCAGGGATGTCATGGAAATCGACGGTGGAAACGCCATAGACGCTGCTATCGCCGTACAATTTTGTTCCGGCGTCCTCCATTTACAGAATGTTGGGATTGGGGGAGGCATGTTTGCTCTCGTCTATCACAAGTAAAAGACAACTACTTATGCTTGTGAATTGGAATAATATATATTATATATATATATATTATATATATATATATATATATATATATATATATATATATGTATATATATATATATATATATTATTTAAAATATTTCAAGTATAATTATAATCAACTTCTACGATATTGTTTCGAGCATTAACTCTCATCAGGAACGTTCACTTCCTGATGAGAGCGAATGTTCGAAACTATATTGCAGAAGTTGAACATAATTATACTCGAAATATTATATAAATAACTCCTTTTATCAAAAAGTTGAGCACTATAATTTCATGGTTTTTGTTTATATATCGGCGAAGTGGCCGAGTGGTTAAGGCATATGATATCGTGGCGAAAAAGGCATAATTTAAAATGAATTCTAAAATTGTATATATATATATATATATATATATATATATATACATATATATATGTGTGTGTGTGTGTGTGTGTGTGTGTTTGTGTGTGTGTTTGTGTGTGTGCGTGTGACAGATAGACAGATAGACAGATAGATAGATTAATAAATGGATACATAGATAGAACAGTTTATAGATAGACGGATGCATTGATGGATAGACGAATAAGAGACCATGTGACCTGGCACCTCAACACGGTTTTATGTTATGGTGATTTGTCTACTCAAAATCAGATATAAAAAGAAGGATGAGAAAGTCTGGTTAAGTTGATACGTATTATTGACGGCAATGTAACGTCGCATTTCTGGTTATTTTGGCTCAATCGTCACTTTTTGTAGTCGGATCCAGTCCGACATAATTATCGGATTGTGGCTTTCGGTCACATATTTGATCCACCGTGTCAAAACGGTATCATATCGGGACGACCTAGGTGCTGGAAATGTATAGTCGAGTCACAAATATCAAACTTGGGTTTAATTTCACTCCTTTATGGAGGAGAACAAATATTATTTCTTGCAATGCAAAATTATCAAAGTTTATATTTCTCATCGTTTTATTTCTGAAGTCACCTTGTGGAGTTGGATTCATCCTGACGTAATGCCGTTTTGAGACGATCGGTCACAAATTATTGAAATCTTAAAAAACATTGTATTGTAGCATCTACTTTACTGGAAACAACAAACAATGAAAGCAATGTGTAGTGAATTTTATAAATTTAATGAGTTCTCTCGTGTTTACGTTTTTGTCTGATCTGACGTGTAGAGTAGTCTTGCAGTCAGCAGTATGTGGTAAGTCTTCGTAGTTCGTAGGAAACGGAGATCGCCACACATGCCCCCCCAAACACGGACTAGTCATCTTTGTAGTACCGAGGTCGTTTAATGGTACGTCCTGAGCGAGATAGCTTCTTAGTAGGCACTACGTTAGTATCATCAGAAGCAGTACGGGAGTTTTGTATGTTTCTGTTCGTATTCGGTGGGCGTCCACGACGAGGTGGGGTGGCAAGGGAAACTGGTTGCGTAGAATCGACAAATGCAGCTTTAAGTCGGTCGATCGAAATCCGTTCTGCTTTGCCACCAACATCGATCAGGAATTGTTTATCTCCAGGGGTTATGACAACATAGGGACCTGTATACGGCTTCTGAAGGGGTCCTCGGTGGGTGTCAACACGGATGTAAACATATTTCGCTGACATCAAGTTCTTGGGTAAATTTGTTTGATGATAGCCGTGATGATGTGTTGGCCGTGGTGAATGAAGGGACACGTTTTGCCGAAAGGTTGCCAAAAAGTCTTTAGCGTGGAAGTCTGAAGGATGGTCAGGTATAAACTCTCCAGGGATTGTTAAAGGTTCTCCGTATACTAATTCAGCTGAAGAATGACCGATATCATCCTTAGGTGCAGTTCTTAAACCAAGCAGAACCCAAGGTAGCTCATCCACCCAATTTGGAGTTATTAGACGAGCTTTGAGGGATGATTTCAAGGACCGATGAAACCGTTCAATCATGCCGTTGGACTGAGGGTGATACGCAGTTGTGTGATGAATCTGCACACCAAGTTGACTGGCCATCTGTTTCCATAGCGTGGATGTAAATTGTGAGCCCCTGTCAGAAGTTATATCAACAGGAATACCAAACCGCGAGATCCAATTGGAGATCAGGGCTTTTGCACATTCTTCTGTTGTTGTGGTTTGTAACGGTATTGCCTCAGGCCATCGGGTGTTCCTGTCAATTATAGTAAGGAGATGGGTGAACCCCCTTGACTGAGGTAATGGTCCAACGAGGTCAATGTTTATATGTGAGAATCGCTTTCCTGGGACATGGAATGTTTCTAACGGTGCTCGTATATGTTTTTGAATTTTCGAAGATTGGCAGTTGTGACATTGCTTAACCCATGCTGACACTTCTTTCTTAAGACCATGCCAGATAAACTTCTTGCTGATAAGTCTGACTGTGGCCTTAACTCCAGGATGACTCATATTATGAATAATTTCGAAAACCGGTCTTCTGAAGTCGGTAGGAACGATAGGTCTTGGGTAGCCAGTTGAGATGTCACAAATTAACTCTGGACCCGAGTCAACGGATGTTTTGACGATTTTGAGGCTTGTTAATGCAGTTTTGTAAGCCTGTATGTCAATGCTATTTTCTTGGGATTCCGCCATAGCTTGATAGTCGATGCCAATTGAGACTGAGTTTGTAACTGCTCTTGAGAGACAATCTGCGACAGTGTTGTTTTTTCCAGAAATGTGTCGGATGTCAGTTGTGAACTCGGATATGGCAGATAAGTGCCTTTGTTGACGAGCTGACCATGGTTCAGTTGATTTGGACATGGCATGGATTAATGGTTTATGGTCAGTAAAAATAGCGAATTGTCTCCCTTCAATGATGAAACGGAAATGACGGATGGCTAAGTGAATGCCAAGCAACTCCCTATCAAAGGTACTGTATTTCTGTTCAGGTTTACGTAACTGCCTGCTGAAAAATGCCAATGGTTCCCAATTACCTTGATGATTAAGTTGTTCAAGGACAGCGCCCACAGCTTGGTCGGAGGCGTCAGACGTTAAAGCGAGGGGTGAGTTCAAGCAAGGATGGGCTAACATTGTAGCGTTACTTAGTGCATTTTTACCGTCAGTAAAGGCTTTCAACATTTCTTGCGTCCACGTAAGTGCTTGGCGTTGTTTTTTGACTTTCAAAGCACTATATAGGGGTCGAAGTATTTCAGCTAGTCTCGGAATGAAACGATGGTAAAAATTCAACATCCCGAGGAACTCTTGAAGTGACTTGATGGTTTTTGGTTGTGGAAATTGTTTAACAGCCTCAATTTTTGTCGCCGTTGGGACAGATCCAGAATGCGAGATGATGGCCAAGGAAGTTAAGAGATCTCACACCGAAAAGACATTTCTCAAGACGGATAACGAGGCCTTGGTTTCTAAGTCTTTCGAATACGATTTTGAGATGTTCCATGTGTTCTGCCTCAGTTGAACTTGCAACCAGAATGTCGTCTAAATAACAAAATACGTAGTCTAAATCTTGTAAAATGGAGTCCATTAAACGTTGGAATGCTTGTGCTGCATTTTTTAATCCAAATGGCATTCTTAAGAACTCCCAAAGGCCGAAAGGGGTTATCACTGCCGTTTTTGGGACGTCTTCTGGAGCGACTGGAATTTGGTGGTATCCTCTGACAAGGTCGATCTTCGAGAAGATGATCTTACCGTCTAAGTTTGCTGTAAAATCATGAATGTGTGGGACAGGATATCGATCTGGTATAGTAGCATCGTTAAGTCGACGAAAATCTCCGCAGGGACGCATTGTGCCATCAGCCTTGGGGACCATGTGTAATGGGGAAGCCCAAGGGCTCTTTGATTTTTGAATTATGCCCATTTTCTCCATTTCCAAAAATTCCTTTTTTGCACACAAGAGTTTTTCTGGAGCCAGGCGACGAGCACGTGCGAATACTGGGCGACCTTTGGTTGTGATGAAATGTTGCACGCCATGTTTCACAGTTGCCGTTGAAAATGTTGGTTGAAGTAGTTCTGGATAGTTATTCAATAATTTTCTGAATGTATTGCAGTTCGGCTCGAGTGGTGAGAGTTCGGCGTTTGCGCAAACTGAACTTACTGAACAAGGTACGTGCGAAAACGTTTCAGCGTCGATAAGGCGTCGACCACGAATATCCACAAGCAGATTATGATGACGTAGAAAATCTGCTCCAAGTAGGGGACGCTTGACATCAGCTTTGATAAGTCGTGCATTGAATGAACGCGATCCAATACGTATGTTAGTTTCAAAGCATCCGTATGTTTTTATTGTAGAACTATTAGCAGCTTGTAATGCGATATCAGAGGAACCCAAGCTTTTGTCTGATGCAGAGGCGGGTGTGACAGATACTTGAGCTCCAGTATCTACTAAAAAACGTCGGTTTGAATTTTCATCGACGACGATGAGTTGGAGATTTTTTGATGTGGGCGCGTTGGCTGAGTAAGAATCCGGGTCGACAGCAGAATTTACTGTTGACCCGGCTTGGCGTTTCCCTGGTTCTTCTTGTTTTTCTTGAATGAATTGAAGAGTTTGCATGTTTGTGCACATCGACGGGCATTTGAACCAAACCGTTGATGGTACCAGCAGAGGGAATCTATTTCACTGGTCATGGTTGGTGTGTCAACTTCACAAGTAGTATGAGAAATTGAAAAGGAGTTAGAGTTTGAGTGAGCAGCGTAGAAAAAATTGTCAGCTTCTCTGGCAAGTGCCCTGTAATCATCCAGATTGGACGAGTTTGCTAATGGAAGTCTGAGGTTTGCTGGAAGTTGTCTTAAGAATAACTGTCTGAAGAGCAGACAGGGCTTGTGTTTGCCGAGGAGCACTAACATCCTGTCCATTAACTCGGATGGCTTTAAGTCGCCCAAACCATTCATGTTGAGTAGAGATTCCGCTCTCTCTGTTTCCGAAAGGCCGAACGCAGACAGCAGGAAGTTTTTCAGTATTTCATATTTACCTTCCTTGGGTGGTGATGATAGAATAGCAAGGGCTCTAGTTGCTGTGTCTGAGTCTAAGGCAGCCACTACATAGTAGTACTTTGTTTCATCGCTTGTTACATCGCGTAAGGCAAATTGTGCCTCGCTTTGTGCAAACCACGCTGAAGGACAAGTGGTCCAGAATGTGGGCAATTTCAATGCTACGGCGTCGATAGACATGTTTATTATTATTATGTTCTTGTGAAGAGTTGAACTGGTAAATAGTAATAATAATAATATATACCTATCTCTTAAGTTGTTTTACGTCGGGGTCACCAATGTAGCATCTACTTTACTGGAAACAACAAACAATGAAAGCAATGTGTAGTGAATTTTATAAATTTAATGAGTTCTCTCGTGTTTAAGTTTTTGTCTGATCTGACGTGTAGAGTAGTCTTGCAGTCAGCAGTATGTGGTAAGTCTTCGTAGTTCG
>NC_088360.1:113899053-113913977 GCF_034508935.2 Berghia stephanieae
AAAAGGTTTTAAAAGGGGTGTAGATATAACCGGGAATAATAATTACCAAAAAAATGCATTAATAAAAAAACCCAAAACAAAACATGAATTAACGATTCCACGCGAGCAGCTTAGTAAAACATCTAACATTGGTTATTACACAAAATCCCCTTGTCATCTAACAAAGAGGAACCGGTTCCTGCTCATTCTTTTTAATGCTGAAATGTATGTATTAATGAAGCATTTATAGGTATGACAACAAACGATTATATAATATAGGATTTTGAAAAGTCAAGATATCATGGAAAGAGATATTAACAACTGTCGTACTTTGAATGTTAAAAAATAAATTTGGCTAGAAAACTCGTCCTTCAAATATCGGTCGATTTAGATCACCCTCACCTTGGCAAAAACTCTCAAACTTGTTATATTCGTACCATTTTCTCTTTATCTATTAACATATTAAGAGTAGGTGTGTAAGTAGAATTCTCACCATTTCTGCCCGCCAGATCAAACGTTCGAACATATTAAACTTTGTGTAACCTTAAACATTTTATAGTCTGATTAAATAATTATATGAGAACCAATAACCTAACCTGTTGTCTAAAACAGTAACAAAGAGTTGAGTGACGTCAATTTGATTTATTCTTTACTCACTATGTATTTAATAGAGCCAGTCATGGAGACAGCGTTCCCTTCTCTGTCTACAATAGCAGCGTGGGAAGTTCCGTTTCTTTTGCACTGTAAAACTTTGGACCATAATATTGGAAATCAAACGTTCTTGAATCTTTTATGGGCAACCTCGTTTCTCTCCATAAGCTCTCGAGGTGAGATTTTTGACAATCTGTGAAACCATACATTTAATGTAGATAGATTGAAATTAATTACAAGGTGTTGCCAGAGAAACAGAATGGAAAAATACCATGCCAGATAACATACTCTCTCGAATTCACATTCATGGAAAATCGAGCAAATTTGTTCGTTTTACAATGAGGATGAACTCGAGAGAGTTTAAGGGAGACGAGAAGTGTCTCGTTTTTAATCCACATAAAACTAAACCAATGGGTTTGTATATGCAATATCTCTCTGTGTCCCGAACTAAATTCATTTAAATCCGTACATGGCTTTGCATCAATTAAAGGACACAGTTTATTAATTTCCAACTCCCTGGTGAAAGTGTAAGAGTGAAATTTAATTCACTCATCACTGAAGAGTTTGACAAGAGGACATTAAATAATCAATACATTATAACTTTTTTCATAGCTCTCGATATATAATGCATATCACAGCAAGCCTATAGACTTCTGTTATTTTTTCGCAGTTGGTTTATAAAAGTTATCATTGTCATAAACTAATTATTCATTCTCTCTCACTCTCTATCTCTTTCTCTCTGTCTCTGTCTCTCTCTCTCTTTCTCTCTCTCTCTCTCTCTCTCTCTCTCTCTCTCTCTCTCTCTTTACATCTCTATTTACGTTAGTTAATTTAGTCTCGGAAAAAGGAAGTATTAAAAAAAATACGTCAGTACCGCTTTCACATCCACAAAGTTTTCATCTCCCAATTCGGTCTTTCTGGCGATCGAAAACTTTAAGGCTTCTATGAAACGGTGGTAAGTCTCGGTCTTGGCTTTCTGAGAGGCCCAGTTATCAGTAGACATGTTATAACCTTCGAAGATAAGGGAAAAAAAATGATTAAACATATCTATATGCATTTTAGAGTTGTGGCAAGTGTTGCTGCCGTTGTATGTATGCAGTATGTATGTATGTATGTATGTATTATGTATGTAGATGTATGTATGTAGTATTATGTATGTATGTATGTTGTTTAGGATGTATGTATGTATGTATGTATGTATGTATGTATGTATGTATGTATGTATGTATGTATGTATGTATGTATGTTGTATGTATGTATGTATGTATGTATGTATGTATGTATGTATGTATGTATGTATGTATGTATGTATGTATGTATGTATGTATGTATGTATGTATGTATGTATGTATGTATGTATGTATGTATGGTATGTATGTATGTATGTATGTATGTATGTATGTATGTATGTATGTATGTATGATGTATGTATGTATGTATGTATGTATGTATGTATGTATGTATGTATGTATGTATGTATGTATGTATGTATGTATGTATGTATGTATGTATGTAATGTATGTAGTATGTATGTATTATGTATGTATGTATGTAGTGTATGTAGTATGTATGTATGTATGTATTGTATGTTGTATGTATGTAATGTCATGTTATGTAGTATGTATGTCTGTATGTAGTATGTAGATGTAAGATGTATGTTGTATGTAGTATGATTATGTATAAGTATGTATGTATTAATGTATGTATGTATGTATGTATGTATGTATGTATGTATGTATGTATGTATATGTATATATGTAATTATGTATGGATAGATGGATGTATGCAGGCAGGAAGGCAGGTAGATATGTAGATAGGTAGATAGGTTGGTAGATAGGTAGGTATGAATCTATGAAGGTATGAATGTATGGGTGCTGTATGGATGTATAGATAGATGGATGTTTCTGATATAGAAATAGATAGATTGGCAGAAAGAAAGAGGGAGAAAGAGAGAAAGAAGGAAAGAAATAAAAAGAAAAGAAAGAGAGAACGTAAGAAAGAAAGAGATAGAAAGAGAGAAAGAGAGAGAGAGAGAGAGATAGAGAGAGAGAGAGAGGTGGATAGATAGATAGCTAGCTAGATAGATAGATAGATAGATAGATAAAGAGAGAGAGAGAGAGAGTGAGAGAGAGAGAGAGAGAGAGAATAGAGAGAAGAAGTCAAACGTAAGAAGAAGAAGAAGAAGAAGATAGTAGTAGTAGTAGTAGTAGTAGTATAGTAGTAGTAGTAGTAGTAGTAAGTATAGTATAGTAGTTGTAGTAATAGTAGTAGTAGTAGTAGAGAAGAAGAAAGAAGAAGAAGAAGAAGAAGAAGAAGAAGAAAGAAGAAGGAAGAAGAAGAAAAGAAGAAGAAGAAGAAGAAGAAGAAGAAGAAGAAGAAGAAGAAGAAGAAGAAGAAGAAGAAGAAGAGAAGAAACTTATCATGACTAGAATGGAAAAGCAATGGAACTTATTGATTTTATAATAATACGATCCAATGAAATATGTCCACCTGTCCTGACTGGCAAAACAATACCCAAACGTTTGTAATGATAAATAAGAGAACTGTAAAACGGATGATCTCTTTGGCTGAAACTCTTATGATCTCCACCACCTCGCCCATCTATATAACAAAATATAATATAAATATAAATAGGAAATAAGGATAATATATTTAATTTGTATCGTGTCGTTTAAGAGCTAATACGTTTTACAAACCTTTAAATACTCTGCTAAACTTTCATGCATAGATAATATTTTTCAGTTTTATAAATTATATTTAATTTTAATTTGACAATTTTCGGTATATAATCACCATTTCAATTATCAAATATCAAAGACAAATGTCATAGCCGTAGTATAATTTTCCCTATAAACATTCATTTTACATGTTCACCTTTATACATTCGAGAGTTTCAATTAATGTATATACAAAATACAAATGAAATCCAAATTCATCCAACTTTATTCACCGCAATCAAATATTATGTTGTTTAGTTCTTTATCAATGGAATTCTTAAAAAACATAATTGAATTAGAATTTTTAAATCTTCATATTTTTTATTAGCAAAATAGTTTTCCTCTTGCCGCTTTTCTTTTACAAATACCTGATAGGATGGACAAGATGTAACTTAGATGAGGACCAGCTGACGGCGAGGGTACAGAGTACAAAGTCCGGCCACCAGCAGGTCAAGAACTGTCGGTTTCTTGACAAGGGCCTGGTACTTGTCGAGGTCTTCCTGCGTGATTATACCACCTGTCAAGAAAGGGTTTATGGAAATAAATACCCGTATCATATTATTCTCGCAGCACATGACTTAAAAAGTAAACCGTCCAAGTAAAAGATGTGTTGATGATGATGATAATGATGACAATGATGACGATGATGATGATGACCATGATAATGATGCTGCTGCTGCTGATGATGATGATGATGATGATGAGATGATGATGATGATGATGATGATGATGATGATGATGATGATGATGAAGATATGATAGTCATCGATGAGGTTTATTATTATTGTCATTATCATTTTTATTATGGTTACCATCATAATCATTATCATTATAATAATAATAATAATTATTATTATTTTATTATATTATTATTATTATTATTTATTATTATTATTATATTATTATTATTATTATTATTATTATTATTATTATTGTTTTATTATTATTATTATTATTATTATTATTATTATTTTTAAATTATTATTATTATTATTATTATTATTATTATTATCATCATTATTTGCATCATCACCTTCATCATCATCATCATCATTATCCTCATCATCATCATCACCTTCATCATCATCATCATCATCAATCATCATCATCATCATCATCATCGTCAATTCATCAATTACCTTCGTCTTTCAGGTCACTGAGTATGTCTTGTGCAAGGGCTCCTTTGTAAAATGACATTGGATCTTCAGCAATCCGTTCCATAGTCCTGGCAAGTTTGGGCATGCGAATAATGCTATCTACCTTTTTCATTTGGTTGGTCTCATCAAGAAACATTCTAAAACGAACGAAATATTTAAGATATGGAAATTGATGATGAAATATGGATGACCAAAGTGACGAAATAATTATCAAGAGGTTTGAACACAATAAAAAATTTAGCTAAAAAACGTCAATGAAGGCTCTAATCTAATGAGCCCTTGAATGTAAGTGATATCATCGGATAGATCATTACAGTGCACTCCGGATAAGACGATGCCCAGGGGAACCGAGAAAAAATCGACTTATCCGAAAATCAACTTAACCGGAGTGTAACCAAATGAGCAAAAACTCATTTGAACAAAGCAAACCAATCTAGAATAAGTATGTCCCTTCATATCGCGCGGTCTCTGTAGTGGTCATGAGAGGCTCCTACCCCCAATAGTCCCGTAGAGGAATCAGAATACATAAAAATCGGAATTTGAGATTTAAAAAAAAGCGGAATCAACTTACTGTTATTGACTATGACATACTTTGCAACAGAAAATGTAATAGACAATCCAAAAGTACTCAAATGATTAAAAATAAAAAATGTGTAAAAATGTACAGATTGTGTAAAGACTAAAAATGGGGTCAAATAATAATAGAGAACCCCCAGGTCCTGGCCGTCTGAGAGCAAAGCATTGAATGGATGGATTTAACCTTGTCAGGACCCCCCCCCCCCCCACACACACACACCTAATCAAGCAAACGCGCGTGCCGGTACCCACACACACACACACACACACACACACACACACACACGGACACAGGGCTAAAATTAAATAGGGAAAGAAGCTGACCGTACTCAAATAATATTATTACCGATTGAAGCCAACATATAATATTACCAAGGTCATTGACCTCACGAATTGGAGTCACAATAATAATAATAATAATAATAATACTTCGGTCAACCCCCCTCCCAAACATATAATATTATCCGACATCAGCAGCACACACTTTGAAGAGACTAATCAACATACAAAATGTGTGTTGATTGACCATAGGAGATGACGAAATAAGCCAGAGCTCATTTTTTTTCGCTAGAGATTTTTAAAAAAAAATTTCCTCGATGAGAATGTGGAATGTATACCAATTAAGTGAAATTATTCCGCGAAAAGCGGAAGGGTAGGAGCCTCTAGGTCAAGGTCATGCTTCTTGTAAATCGTTGAGACAGAAATAGCTGGTATGCCAATTTCCTATGCGATGATTTTCTGTCGCATACCAAACTTTCCAATGCATCGAATCTTCCTTTTCCGCAATAGGTTTGCCATTGTAGTTGTAAACTTGACTTGACTTCCTCTTGATAAAATTGATACTAATTAAGAGGGCCATTATAAAGGATGGCCTGGGATTAGAACCAAAAAAATCTTGAACTTGAAGTTGCGACAATGTAAAATTTGAGATGAAGAAATTAAAGTTATTCAATACTGCTCATGTACATTGAACACGGACGTCGGGCAAAGCACCTACATCACATCGATGTGCACTAATCGTTCACAAAATTCTTACTGGTAGCTTTTTTAACCAATGGAAATACTTGTTTATTTGTGATTTTTTTTTTGTAGTCATGAGTGATATGAACATCGACTTAAGCGACATCGACTTATGTGGAGTTTTTTTTTTTACTAATGTTATATAGGAAGAAGGGGGAGGGATCAAGAAAAAAAATCGACTTGGGTAAAAATCGACTTAGGCAACGTCGACGTATCCAGAGTGCACTGTATTTATCAATGATAGGTGAATATGAAAAAGGATCAATTACGAGATCAGTCTTATGAAATTGACTTTTTAGACATCGAACGACTTTAGTCTAATAGTAACAGTAGTGCCAGAGTTGCAGTGTTTCTTTTCTGCTCTGTTTGCCGAAGATGTTTAGGTCTTTCAATTAAGTTACCTGAAATACAGAGAAAAATAATTATTATGGAAAAATTAGTATCTTAGTTAGGAGGTCAGCACCAATCTGAGGTCAATTGAACCCCGCTATTTGCGCCCGGATATGACGTCTTTTGTAATAAATAACGACACGACCAAAACCTATAATTTCATAATCAACCGGTATAATACGTTTATCTGAAAGAGAAGTTGTAGTGATGTTAAATACAACATGTGCTCAGCTTTTAGTTCCATAACCTTTTGTACTACTAAAACAAATTCAAAGTAATGGCTTGTATTGGATTGCTTTTGTTTCTTAAATATAATACTTAATGAATCTCATTACCAACAATGGTCTCATTTGCATTTCTTTGAAAGAATGATTATGAAGAAAATATACATATAATATAATAGCGAATGGTAGTTCAAAGAAAAACTGTTTTGTCACTATGGTACAGCCCCCTTCTCACTTTGACCTGTGAAGGCGATTTAATACTACTATTTAAGTTAATGAAACTTATGCGGCAAACCTTAAAGAAAAGCTTGTTACACGCAATTCCTCGTCCTGGCACTTAGCAGGATGAACTTGTCTCCTCATGATTGTTAGCCACTAGTAGCAATTCATATTTCAAAACGCTGAGAGAATGTTGATTATAAACTGTAGATATAGATAAACGCTATTTATGAGCATATTTATTCCTTTCTTAAAGGAGTAAAAAGCGCATGTCCGTTGCATGCTTTATCATCGGGAATAAACTCTGGCTCCATGGACCCAATGGCTCTGAAAGTTTGCATTGTTCTACTTACTCGAATCCTTTCATTTTCTCTTTGTTTGGCGACAGTTGGCGAATCAACCCATCATAGGATAGTTCGGTGAGAGGAAAACCATTGCGGAGTATATCGATTGTAGGAGTTAACAATCTTTTCCAAGGAAGAGAGCCAAACCTTGAATGCATTTCTATATAGCCTTTTAATAGCCCGGGGATGCCAACAGAAAGTCCACCTATTTGAACAATGAAGAAATAATTTCAATCAAGTGTTAAAATTCTTATGCTTTCTTGCAGAAATAAACTGATATATTCCATATGAAATATAGCCATTAAAAGTTTTAATGGCATTAAGATCAACAAAAATGGAGGGTTGGTTCTGGCCATCACTCAAGCTCTGCAAACTACACACACACACACACACACACACACACACACACACACACACACATATATATATATATACATATATATATATATATATATATATATATATATATCGTATCGTATCGTTTAAGAGCTAACAGGTTCTTAAAACGTTTAAATGCTCTGTGTAACTTTTATGCATAGATACAATTTATCGATTATATAATTAGTATTCAATGTCAATTAATTGATAATAAAGATGATTAAATATCTAGAGAGGTGGGCCTTTGGCCTACCAACCTCCGCTGCACGTCCAACTCGCCTCGAGCATGCATTCACGTAAAATATAAAGATTTTTTTTAAAAACCTACCTCTGTTTCAAAAACTAGCATGTTTCAACTTTCTAAGAAACATTTTGATTTTTCAGAACTTTTGTTCGTTAAAAAAATACCGGCCAATCTGACCCGTTGAGTCGAATGAAAACGAAATTTTGTTGTTTACACGGTTCAAAGGAAATGCCGTAAATAAGCTTTCATGGACTTCCTGCTTGTTTTTACAGTGTCACGTGACCGTTTTGAGAAATTTGACGTCTGCTACAAATAATTAGACCGGTGGGGGGTAGATATTTTCGTTGGAGCAGAAAAAAAGTGAGTATTATTTCTTGTACTTGTAGAGAGGCCTAGGGTCCACCAGCAGACCAGTTGATTGAGTGAAAGAGAAAAAGGCCTTTTTTATCCGCCGCCACCACCACCTTGAAAGAGTGGAGGGGGGGGGGGGGGGGGGGGGGTGCATGCCGACGAAAGTGTCGCTTGGTGACCTTGGTGACGTAGAGGTGACGTAGAGCATCTCAAGGATACTGGCAGTTGCAGGTGTTCTTAACCCCTTAACAGCGAAGCTAATATTTTGCTTTTAGATAATAGTTTGCTTTTATCTTTATTATCGTTTCCACCAAGAGAGCAGTCAGACTATCGCAACTCGGACTTCAATTGTCTATAATCGTTTTGCCGTTACTTGTCTTTTGATGATAGAAGATTTGGTGTTAGGTCAAAGAGCGAATTTCGCCGCTAAAAGGTTGCATTGCTCCTGGGTTTGCTCTCCCTCCCCCCCCCCCCCCCCCCCCCACCTTTTTTTTACCTTAGTATTGTTGGTTGCTGCTATTTCCCTTTTTATGATTAGCAAGTGCCGTAGGAGTCTCACAGGATGCAGGAGTACTGCAATTAACCCTTTGCCAGTGACACTGATTTTTTTGTTTTCAAATAATAGTCTTCATTTATATTATTTTTAACGCAGAAAAACAAAACGTTTCCACCATAAGAGCAGTAAGAATATTGATAAAAAGCGCTTTGAGCACGTTGGGTGGATATTGCCCTATATAAAAGCTCATGTTTTTAAATTGTATTTTGTTTTTTGTCTTTTGATGAAAACGGTAAGATTTTATTTTTGGTCCAAGTAAGATTGATATTCGCCTTTAAAAGGTTAAGTTTTTTTGGGTTTTTTTCAGGTTTTTTTTTTTTTCAAATGCCTAGTGAGAGAGAAATAACAAAACAATCATACATGTATCTGCAAACAGCAGAACGTTTTCATTTTACAATGAGATGGGAAGGGGAAGGGATAACACTATGACAAGAGAGAGAGAGAGAGAGAGAGAGAGAGAGAGAGAGGAGAGAGAGAGAGAGAAGATGGGGGGGGGGGATAGTAAGGGGAATGGGAAAAGATGAAAGAAACAATGGGTTGCCTCTGATGACGTAGATCAAAGGATTGTTACAGCGGTGTTCACGGTGCGTACTTCGTGAAATTTTAACCTTTTACAGTGACACTGATTTTTTTCTCCAGATTGCTTATGCAGAATAAATCGTTTCCACCAAGACAACAGTAGTAAGAGTATATTTCGACTCGGGCTTCAATTAAACTATAAATCGCAAAGCTTGTCTTTTAATGATAACATTAAGACTAAGATCTGGAGTTTGGGGAGTGTAAGATGGAATCTCGCCATTAATGGTTAAAATTGTTTTGATTTTTTAAAAAGGAAGTGGTTATTCAGTATCAGATACTGAATAGTGCTTTGCCACTATTCAGTATCCGCAAGGAACTCTTTTTTTATAGAGAGAGTGAAAAGTGCGACAATCTCGGTTGAATACGGAGTTATAGTTAGACACCGAAGCTCGCCTAACGAACGACTTGCCCAACACGTGACCATTTTTTTTCTCGCGTCCTCTCGTCTAATCTCGTCACTCCCGAATAGAAAGAGGAGGCGGAGCTCATATGATATAACGCAATGAAAGTTCTGTCCGGTGACGGGTGGGGGGATATCACCTCTCCAAAACTTACCTTATTATATGAGATCTTGAGATTCTTATCCAATCATCGATTGCTCGTTTGACAGTTCGCTTGTGAACAGTTAGGAGACCATCTCTTGATTTATGGGCAGGCTGACCGACTTCCAGATTGAACACGTGCAGTAACTGACAGCCCGATTCAAAGTTGCAAAAATATTTTGATCGTAATTTTTTAATTCCTGCTATTAACATAGATCAAAATAACAAAGTAAAAGTGGCAGTCAAATACATTTTTAAATGTCTAAATAGACATGATTAAATGTCACTAAATATTCAGTGCCACCATCGTTGGTGGATATAAGCTGTTTGACTCTGAGCTTAAGGTTCGAGAGTTCAAATCCCAGCAGGGATAACTTTTTTTTTTTCCCCAATATTTTAAAAATTCCTTCTGTCTATTAAAACTTTTGTTTTAATAATTTTATTTGCTTGTAATATACTTTAGTGTTGATATTATACTATTGTTCTTTTATTTTTATTATTATTATTGTTGTTGTTATTATTATTATTATTATTATTATTATTATTATTATTATTATTATTATTATTATTATTATTATTATTATTATTAATATTATTATTATTTCTACTTACATACTATTATTATTATTATTATTATTTTTGTTGTTGTAATCGTCATCATCATCATTATTATGATTATGATTATTTTTTTAAAAATCAAGTAGTTGGAGTAATTTAATCAGTTATCGATTTATTACGAATATCTTTTATGTGTTATAATCTCGTTGTTGTTTTTCATTGATTTGCTCTTCTATTGTTTATTACTTTTTAAAATCTTGCTTTTTTCTGTTTGTCTCATTTGTTGTTGTTGTTGTTGTTGTTGTTGTTGTTGTTGTTGTTGTTGTTGTTGTTGTTGTTTGTTTGTTTGTTTGTTTTTTTTTTGTTTTGTCATCTTAGACAAACCCGATTCATTATAAATATGTGAACAGACTTTCTGCCATTTTTAATTGAGCGATGTACTTCCGTGAATTAATTGCCGTATTATATTAAAATTTACGTGTAATAATAATAATAATAATAATAATAATAATAATAATAATAATAATAATAATAATAATAATAATAATAATAATAATAATAGTAATAATAATAATAATAATAATAATAATAATAATAATAATAATAATAATAATAATAATAATAATAATAATAATAATAATAATAATAATAATAATAATAATTTAAATAGATACTGAATATTAGACTACAATTGACATCTATTTACTGAATACACGTGGTATTTTTAGGGGTGTTTCTTTTTTTACGAAACACGCCGAAACCCGACAAAGTTATGGGAAGTAGGCAGCAGTGGGGAGTGAACCTGGGACTGGGTTTCGTAAAAAAAAAAAAGCAATTACTTTTTTTAAGAAACCCGACAATATCCGACAAAGTTATGGAAAGAAAGTAGGCAACAGTGGGGGAGTAAACCCGAGACTCAGAGAACTGTACACTATTGGGAGTAAACCCGAGACTATGGTTTTTCGACGGGTTTTGGCGGGTTTCGTAAAAAAGGAATTGCTTCATTCTTGTCTGGTACCCAACTCCCATAGTCCGGCTTCATTTCCCACTGGCATCCATCTTCCATAGTCCCAGGTTCATTTCCACTAATATCCTCTTCTCCCAGTCCCAGGTTCACTCCCAACCGGTGTGCACTTCCCTGAGTCCTGGTTCATTGCCCAATGGTGCCCACTTCCCATAACTTTTGACAATTTCGGTAGGTTTCGAAATAAAAGTACATTCTGAGCTCACTGTCCACTGGTATCAGCCTCTCGCAGTCCCAGGTTCAATCCCCATCGGTGTCCGAATCCCAGATTCATTCCCCACTGCTGCCTGCTTCCCATAACTTTGTCGGGTTTTGGCGAGTTTCGTAAAAAAGTAATTCCCCCTCCCCCTTGGTATTGCTTTTTTACAAAATCCAGAGTCCCAGGTTCACTCCCCACAAGTGTACACTTCCCTGAATCTCAGGATCACCCCCCACTGTTGCCTACTTCAATAAGTTTGTCGGATATTGCCAGTTTCGTCGGGTTTCGTAAAAAAGTAATTGCTTTTATATGAAACTCGCTGAAACCCGCCGAAAACCAGAGTCTCAGGTTCACTCCCTACTGGTGTACACTTCCATGAATCTCAAGTTAACCCCCCAATGTTGCTTACTTCCCATAACTTTGTCGGATATTGCCAGGTTTCGTATAAAGGTAATTGCTTTTATGTGAAACTAGCTGAAACCTGCCGAAAACCATAGTCTCAGGTTCACTCCCCACTGGTGTACACTTCCATGAATCTCAGGTTCACTCCCCACTGTTGCCTACTTCCCATAACTTTGTCGGATATTGCCGGGATTCGTAAAAAAGTAATTGCTTTTATGTGAATCGCACTGAAACCCGCCGAAAACCATAGTCTCAGGTTCACTCCCCACTGGTGTACACTTCCCTTAGTCTCAGGTTCACTCCCCATTATTTCCCTACTTTCCATAACTTTGCCCCATTTTGTTGGGATTTGGTGCATTTCGTAAACAAAAAGTGATTGCTTTTTTTTTTTTCAAAACCCGCCAAAACCCAGTCCCAGGTTCACTCCCCACTAGTGTACACTTCCCCGAATCTCAGGTTCACGCCCCACTGTTGCCTACTACCCATAACTTTCTCCGATATTGCCAGGTTTTCGTCGGGTTTCGTAAAAAGGCAATTGCTTTTATATGAAACTTGCTGAAACCCACCGAAAACCATAGTCCCAGGTTTACTCCCCACTGGTATACACTTCCATGAATCTCAGGTTCACTCCCCACTGTTGCCTACTTCCCATAACTTTGTCGGATATTGCCGGGTTTCGTAAAAAAGTAATTGCTTTTATGTGAATCGCACTGAAACCCGCCGAAAACCATAGTCTCAGGTTCACTCCCCACTGGTGTACACTTCCCTTAGTCTCAGGTTCACTCCCCATTATTTGCCTACTTTCCATAACTTTGCCCCATTTTGTTGGCAATTCGTAAACAAAAAGTAATTGCTTTTTTTTTACAAAACCCGCCGAAATCCAGACCCAGGTTCACTCCCCACTGGTGTACACTTCCATGAATCTCAAGTTCCCTCCCCACTGTTGCCTACTTCCCATAACTTTGTCGAATATTGCCAGGTTTCGTAAAAAGGTAATTGCTTTTATGTGAAACTAGCTGAAAACCGCCAAAAACCATAGTCTCAGGTTCACTCCCCACTGGTGTGCACTTCCCTTAGTCTCAGGTTCACTCCCCATTATTTGCCTACTTTCCATAACTTTGCCCCATTCTGTTGGGATTTGGCGCATTTCGTAAACAAAAAAGTAATTGCTTTTTTTTTTTATAAAACCCGCCGAAACCCAGACCCAGGTTCACTCCCCACTGGTGTACATTTCCATGGATCTCAGGTTCACTCCCCACTGTTGCCTACTACCCATAACTTTGTCGGATATTGCCAGGTTTCGTTGGTTTCGTTAAAAAAGTAATTGCTTTTATATGAAATTAGCTGAAGGCCGCCGAAAACCATAGTCTCAGGTTCACTCCCCACTGGTGTACACTTCACTGTCTCAGGTTCAGTCTCCACGCTTTGCCTACTTTCCATAACTTTGCCGCATATTGTCGGGTTTCGTAAAAACGTAACCCCCCCCCCCTCCCCCATTTTGTTATTGCTGTTTTACAAAACCCAGAGTCCCAGGTTCACTCCCCACTGGTGTACACTTCCCTGAATCTCAGGTTCATCCCTCCTCTCGCCCCCCCCCCCCCCCCCCTTACACACACACACACGCTGCTGCATACCTCCCATAACTTTGCCGGATATTGCCAGGTGTCGTCGGGTTTCGTAAAAAAGTAATTGCTTTTTATTACGAAGCCCGACGAAACCCAGTCCCGGGTTCACTCCCCACAGGTGTACACTTCTCTGAGTCCCAGATTTACTCCCACAGCTGCCCTCTTCCCATAACTTTGTCAGGTTTCAGAAAAAAAACACCGTATTATAGTGCAAAACCACTATTCAGTGTCAGATACTGAATAGTACAAAACCACTATTCAGTATCAGATACTGAATAGTGCAAAACCACTATTCAGTATCAGATACTGAATAGTGCTAGCCTTTAAAAAAATAACACACACACACACACACACACACACACACACACGAGCGCGCGCGGTCACGACAGCGAGGACCATCTATTGCTTGTGTTGCAACGGTAAACCAGTTTACGTGTACGTAGATCCTGAGGCTAGATGCCCCGTTACCGTGTACGTAGGCACCCCCCCCCCCCCCAAAAAAAAAAAAAAAAAAAAAAAAAGAAAGAGACACACACACACACTCACACATACACACACACACACACACACACACACACACACACACACACAGTCTCGCATCCGCTACGAACTAATTTTGCGCACCAATTTTTACTGCACTAATGCACCAAATTGCATACCTATCTAGGGACACTTTTTTCCATATCTTTTTCTCAATAAACTTTTTTGAAAACCTTTGTTTTGCTTGCACTGCACCGGCACCAGACGTAGTAACAGACGGAAACCCACACGATATCGCGAGGAATGAACCATGAAAATATTTAGGATATGATTTCAAACACAACTTTTGAAATTCATCAAGGATTGTCTAGTACCGAATGTTTTTTGATAGAAAACAAATGCATCTTCAAATCTAAACTGCTTTTGACGGTTAGCGGTAAGTTTTTTATTTATTTTTCTGTCCAAACGAATGATTTGTCCTGGTATAGAAGCTAAGTATTGGTAACACCGGCGCAGCTCTCTAGTACATAAATAAGTGTCATATTCAATATTCGTACTATAATTTACTCTATCTACATTCGTTTGGCATGTCCTACTTGTACATTAGAGAGTTTCAAATACTTGTTATACAAAAGACAATAATATCCAATTTCATGTTACATTATTCGTCAAAATCAAATATAATGTTGGTAAGATCTTTATCAATGGG
>NC_088360.1:113914077-113916577 GCF_034508935.2 Berghia stephanieae
AATCTAAAGTATGAGACAAACCATTCTAATTCAATTAATAATTTTAAGAATCCCATTGATAAAGATCTTACCAACATTATATTTGATTTTGACGAATAATGTAACATGAAATTGGATATTATTGTCTTTTGTATAACAAGTATTTGAAACTCTCTAATGTACAAGTAGGACATGCCAAACGAATGTAGATAGAGTAAATTATAGTACGAATATTGAATATGACACTTATTTATGTACTAGATATTTAATTATCTATATTATCAATTAATTGACATTGAATACTAATTAAATAATTGATAAATTGTATCTATGCATAAAAGTTACACAGAGCATTTAAACGTTTTAAGAACCTGTTAGCTCTTAAACGATACGATACGATATATATATATATATATATATATATATGTATATATATATATATATATATATATATATATATATATATATATATATGTGTGTGTGTGTGTGTGTGTGTGTGTGTGTGTGTAGTTTGCAGAGCTTGAGTGATGGCCAGAACCAAACCCTCCATTTTTGTTGATCTTAATGCCATTAAAACTTTTAATGGCTATATTTCATATGGAATATATCAGTTTATTTCTGCAAGAAAGCATAAGAATTTTAACACTTGATTGAAATTATTTCTTCATTGTTCAAATAGGTGGACTTTCTGTTGGCATCCCGGGCTATTAAAAGGCTATATAGAAATGCATTCAAGGTTTGGCTCTCTTCCTTGGAAAAGATTGTTAACTCCTACAATCGATATACTCCGCAATGGTTTTCCTCTCACCGAACTATCCTATGATGGGTTGATTCGCCAACTGTCGCCAAACAAAGAGAAAATGAAAGGATTCGAGTAAGTAGAACAATGCAAACTTTCAGAGCCATTGGGTCCATGGAGCCAGAGTTTATTCCCGATGATAAAGCATGCAACGGACATGCGCTTTTTACTCCTTTAAGAAAGGAATAAATATGCTCATAAATAGCGTTTATCTATATCTACAGTTTATAATCAACATTCTCTCAGCGTTTTGAAATATGAATTGCTACTAGTGGCTAACAATCATGAGGAGACAAGTTCATCCTGCTAAGTGCCAGGACGAGGAATTGCGTGTAACAAGCTTTTCTTTAAGGTTTGCCGCATAAGTTTCATTAACTTAAATAGTAGTATTAAATCGCCTTCACAGGTCAAAGTGAGAAGGGGGCTGTACCATAGTGACAAAACAGTTTTTCTTTGAACTACCATTCGCTATTATATTATATGTATATTTTCTTCATAATCATTCTTTCAAAGAAATGCAAATGAGACCATTGTTGGTAATGAGATTCATTAAGTATTATATTTAAGAAACAAAAGCAATCCAATACAAGCCATTACTTTGAATTTGTTTTAGTAGTACAAAAGGTTATGGAACTAAAAGCTGAGCACATGTTGTATTTAACATCACTACAACTTCTCTTTCAGATAAACGTATTATACCGGTTGATTATGAAATTATAGGTTTTGGTCGTGTCGTTATTTATTACAAAAGACGTCATATCCGGGCGCAAATAGCGGGGTTCAATTGACCTCAGATTGGTGCTGACCTCCTAACTAAGATACTAATTTTTCCATAATAATTATTTTTCTCTGTATTTCAGGTAACTTAATTGAAAGACCTAAACATCTTCGGCAAACAGAGCAGAAAAGAAACACTGCAACTCTGGCACTACTGTTACTATTAGACTAAAGTCGTTCGATGTCTAAAAAGTCAATTTCATAAGACTGATCTCGTAATTGATCCTTTTTCATATTCACCTATCATTGATAAATACAGTGCACTCTGGATACGTCGACGTTGCCTAAGTCGATTTTTACCCAAGTCGATTTTTTTTCTTGATCCCTCCCCCTTCTTCCTATATAACATTAGTAAAAAAAAAAACTCCACATAAGTCGATGTCGCTTAAGTCGATGTTCATATCACTCATGACTACAAAAAAAAATCACAAATAAACAAGTATTTCCATTGGTTAAAAAGCTACCAGTAAGAATTTTGTGAACGATTAGTGCACATCGATGTGATGTAGGTGCTTTGCCCGACGTCCGTGTTCAATGTACATGAGCAGTATTGAATAACTTTAATTTCTTCATCTCAAATTTTACATTGTCGCAACTTCAAGTTCAAGATTTTTTTGGTTCTAATCCCAGGCCATCCTTTATAATGGCCCTCTTAATTAGTATCAATTTTATCAAGAGGAAGTCAAGTCAAGTTTACAACTACAATGGCAAACCTATTGCGGAAAAGGAAGATTCGATGCATTTGGAAAGTTTGGTATGCGACAGAAAATCATCGCATAGGAAATTGGCATACCAGCTATTTCTGTCTCAACGATTTACAAGAAGCATGACCTTGACCTAGAGGCTCCTACCCTTCCGCTTTTCGCGGAATAATTTCACTTAATTGGTATACATTCCACATTCTCATCGAGGAAATTTTTTTTTAAAAATCTCTAGCGAAAAAAA
>NC_088360.1:113921577-113941577 GCF_034508935.2 Berghia stephanieae
AGGCAACGCTGTCTCCATGACTGGCTCTATAAATACATAGTGAGTAAAGAATAAATCAAATTGACGTCACTCAACTCTTTGTTACTGTTTTAGACAACAGGTTAGGTTATTGGTTCTCATATAATTATTTTAATCAGACTATAAAATGTTTAAGGTTACACAAAGTTTAATATGTTCGAACGTTTGATCTGGCGGGCAGAAATGGTGAGAATTCTACTTACACACCTACTCTTAATATGTTAATAGATAAAGAGAAAATGGTACGAATATAAACAAGTTTGAGAGTTTTTGCCAAGGTGAGGGTGATCTAAATCGACCGATATTTGAAGGACGAGTTTTCTAGCCAAATTTATTTTTTAACATTCAAAGTACGACAGTTGTTAATATCTCTTTCCATGATATCTTGACTTTTCAAAATCCTATATTATATAATCGTTTGTTGTCATACCTATAAATGCTTCATTAATACATACATTTCAGCATTATAAAAAGAATGAGCAGGAACCCGGTTCCTCTTTGTTAGATGACAAGGGGATTTTGTGTAAATAACCCAATGTTAGATGTTTTACGTAAGCTGCTCGCCGTGAATCGTTATATTGCAGGTGTTGTTGTTTTCGGGGTTTTTCTGTATTACCATGCATTCTGTTTTGGTGATATTCACTTCCATTCCCTTGGCTTCACTATCTACTACCACCTTGTCAACAATCTTTTGAAGTTGGATTTCTGATGTTGCAATGAGTACCGTATCGTCTGCGTATCTTATATTATTTATGTTGTGACCTCCTACTTTTATTCCCTCCATATTATTTATGCCCCTCATGATTGTTTCTTGGTATAGATTAAACAGATCTGGTGAGGCAACACACCCTTGACGGACTCCTTTCTTAATAGGAATGGAATTTCCTGTAGAGTTTCCGATTTTGATAGATGCCTGCTGGGTGTAGTATAATGTTTGCATGAGTCTGAGGTCTTTCTCATCAAATAGTGACAACAGATGGAAGATGTAACCGAGACATACGAGCAAGAATAACTCAAGCCAAACAGGCCTTCATGGACCTGGGAAACATTTTGAAAAACAAACAGATGTCGTTCGGGATTAGATTCCGAGTCTTGAAGTGCTACGTGTGGCCAATCTTGTTCTACGGATGCGAAAGCTGGACTACAAATGCAGAAACACAAAAGAACATTGAAGCTTTTGAAATGTGGTGCTTGAGAAGGATGCAGAGAATATCGTATACCGCACACAAAACGAACGAAGAAGTGCTAAAACAAACATACCAACAAAGGAAACTAATGCCCTTAATAGTGGATCGACAACTATCCTTTTTCGGACACATAGTAAGGAAAGATAAGAATGAATACCTGGCAAGTTGTGGAAAAATACCTGGTAAACGCGCCCGGGGGAGACAAAGAAAAACACTCATAGACCAACTGAAGGGCTTCACCAACCTAACAATCCAAGAGCTGTTTGAAAAAGCAAGAGACAGGGAGGAATGGAGAGAGATAATTCATGCAGTATCCGAAGCCTGGACCAGGCATGGAACCTAGAAGAAGAAGAAGAAGATGTTTTACATGTATGCTCACTTCTGTAAGGTGTGTGTAGACGGCTTTACGTGAAAAAGGCTAGAAAAGCGTCAGAGCATACGATAAGTTTAGCCTTCGATGAATATATATATATCTTTAATCAGCAGAAAATGTGGTTAAGAAATGCCTTAGAAATGTAAAAGGCCGGTTATAGTTCTGTTTTCTATAATAAAAGAGAATAAGAAACGCTAAATACCGCTGTTTATCACTTGTGTCTATCGCAGTTTTGGCAGCCAAGTTGTTGGAGAACGCACTGGCATTATTTTCAACAACCAAATGCATGCTTTTTCACACCCATATATGGCAAACTACCGAGGACTCCAGCCAGCAGAGGCCAACTTTATACAACCTGGAAAACGCCCCTCGGCAGGAATGTGTCCAGCCATCATTTGGGATAACATTAAAAACAGAGTCTCCATCGTCACTGGAGGTGGTGGTGGTCACAAAATCACATCAGCCGTAGCCTCGGTAAGTTGAAGGAATTTGTCCTTCTACATTGAGTTTAGTGTTGGGGAAAGTCATTCGGTGTGTTACTGTTTTTGTATGTCTTTATGAAAGAAGATACTAACATTGTGGAGCGATGTGGTCGTTTGGCATCACTGCGGCTGGCGTCGGTCACAAAAGCACATCAGCCGTAGCCCGGTAAGTTGAACGCATTCGCATTTCCACGGTGAGCTTAGTATTGTGACAGCCTCTTGATAAGTTCCAGGGTTCGAGTTCCGCTTTAAGCATCGCATAGTTGAGTCCTTGGAAAAGGTTCTTTACCCACATTCCATCACCGTGCTTAGGTGTAAAATTTGGCCTTCAACAGCGTTGTTTCTGTTGGAAAAAAATTGTAATATCGCCGAACAAACGTCATGTTTCGTCCTACTTGTTTAGTGTTGCTGTCGGCGATGGAATCCTTGTAAAGATCATTGAGAACGTTTAATGAATATTGCTCTATTTGAATGCTCAAGCCAAGTCAGTTGATTATTGTATTGAAAACTTGTCTTATTGTATTTTTCTATATGATTGTATTAGTTGATTGAACGTGTGTGACACAGCCAACCATTCGGGACAAACAGTTAGTACGTGTGCATCTCGCTACCCGTCACTGAACTCGTTCTCTACTTCTAACAAGAAAAAAAGTTAGTGTTGAGTGGAAGACAAAGTTGAGAGATTTATTTTACAAAAGATGTCAAACAAATTACACAAAAACTGCCGAATAGTTTGCAGAAAAACCGAACTTTTCCTGCTAAAATTTATACGAACGTGGTACTAATTTTTACTTTTCTTACCCCACGACCATGATTAAGCGTTGATATAATAAAAATTTCTCCTCGTCATATCAATCTTCCGGTGAAAATTTGATTATTTATTTTTATTAAAATAAGTTTTGATATCGTCTATTAAATGGGTAAAATTGTCTGATATGAATAAAATGCCAACCCCAATTTCCCCCTTCCAAATGGTTTCAGAAACTTTCAGGTTTTTGGAATTTGGCACTTAAAACGCCAAATTGGCAACTCTGGTGTGGAGAAGCCATGATGCCGGAGCTTACCGCGGTTTCAAGAGCTCTGCTACCCTTTTGATAGGACGTAGTCTGTCTCATGTACATTCCACGCTGGATCTAACAGATTCAATAAACAACCCAATCACAACTGGATGGTCAGGGGGAAGATAAAAAAAAAAACAAATCTCACTGCACCGGGGAATGATCTCGTGTTACTTTGCTCGCAAAGCGACTGCTCTGTCAACGGAGCTATCGGGACCCCCTTATACCTATAACATATACATACATAAGACAAGATAACGTGTAAAATTAAAACCTATTTTTCATTTCAGACACTCATGAATATTCTATGGTTTAACATGTCCGTACCCGAGTCATTAGATCAGGCAAGAGTTTTCCACGAATTAGTTCCAAATGCCGCACAAACAGAGTCATCCTTACATGTGGTAGGTTATTTACAAATTTCAATGGCAAGCGAATTGTCCCATAATGATAGAAAAACTGCCATTTCTTGAAAATCTGTACAGATTATGCTGTCAATTCTGTAAAATTCTCACATTCTATCACCGTACTCAGGTGTAAAATTTGGCCGTTAGCTGCAGCTGCATTGTCTCTGTTGAGAGAGAGAAATGGCCGAGTAGATAATTTATCCCATTTTCAATCGGTAGACCCCAGTTCAAGCGCCGCATGATCATTTCAAACCCTGAGTTCCAAGGTTATTATCTAGAAAGATTTGAAAATATGAACTTTGCATGATTGTGATCTCTCAATGGTTCGTCCTGACACAAACAATGTTATATTTCCTCCTCGTCTTTCTCCTCCTTCTTCTCAAGTATTTCCTCTTCGATAACCTTTTTCTCTTTTGCCTCTACTTAAACCTCTTTCTCCTCCTCCTCCTCCTCCTCCTCCTCCTCCTCCTCCTCCTCCTCCTCCTCCTCCTCTTCCTCCTCCTCCTTTTCCTCCTCCTCCTCATCCTCCTCCTCCTCCTCCTCCGTCTTCTTCTTCTTCTTCTTCTTCTTCTTCTTCTTCTTCTTCTTCTTCTTCTTCTTCTTCTTCTTCTTCTTCTTCTTCTTCTTCTTCTTCTTCTTCATCTTCTTCTTCTTCTTCTTCTTCTTCTTCTTCTTCTTCTTCTTCTTCTTCTTCTTCTTTGCTTCTTTCTTTCATTCTTTCCTTCTATATAGGTGACATACGTTATTTAGAAACAAAGTTGTATGTCAGAGCCATAAGGTCCATGGAACCAGAGTTTATCTCGGTTTCTATAGCGTTAATTTGACAAAAACAATCAATTGCTACCATTTGGGTGAAACGCTGGTCTTTCGCAAAGTACCTTCACCTAGCGATTGGGTAGTTGGGTCTGTTAGATCTGAACAATGATGAAAGTAAAATTTCATCATTCAACAATGGGACTCAACAGTATATAGACATAAGACGCGCCCCAATATTGCCATAGGACATTTTCTGGTATTAAGAGCACCTGTGATACAGTGCAAAACTTTCTACTAGTTCTACTTTGCATCTGGAAATATATGAATAAAATGGACGTTACTTTGAAAATAAAATCAACCTTCAGGCAGGGAGGTCGCAAAATTATTCAGCTAATTAAAATAAATGTAATAATTTAAATATTTAACCTTGTTGTTGATCTAATTCTAATTAGTAACATTCCGCAACTTAATTTTTATCTCAATTTTTACATTTTGCAGAACATTTTTGCCGGTCTTCAAAAGAAAGGTCACAACTTTCTAGGGCCTTTGGGTGTTTCTGTCGTGCAGATGATACAAGTTCTTGAGGACGCCATTGTTGCTGGATGTGATTTCCGAAATATGGGCGAACCTAGCGGATTTTGATGAGGAACAGATTTAGTTTACTTTCTTGTTTATTTTGTGTCACCTATTAAAGTCTTGCTTCACCTGGATTAGTTAATGTGTTGTGGTATGGATGTACCAAGTAAATTGCACGGATATGTTCAATATAGCAACTGTTCAAAAATCACAGAATATTTATTGAAAGTGTCTATAGATAGAACGAAGATACCGTCATTCATCATCATCATCATCATCATCATCATCATCATCATCATCATCATCATCATCATCATCATCATCATCATTGCCTTTTCACCCTGGGTCAGGGTATAGGCCACAGACAAATAGTTTTCATCTTTCTCTATCCTGAGCTAACTTTTTTAAAATCTCATTCCAGGTCTTACCACTTCTCTGTATATCAGCTTCTTTAATTCTTCTCCATGTTCCTCGTGGCCTTCCCCTTGATCTTCTGCCCTGAGGGTTCCAGTTCAATACTTTCTTTGTTATAGTGGAGTCATTCTTTCTAAGCGTGTGTCCAATCCACCTCCATCGTCTTCTTCCTATTTCCTCTCCCACTGGTTTCTGCTGTGTTCTTTTCCATACTTCTTCATTTTTTATTCTATCCATCCATTTTATTCTGAGTAGCTTACGCATGCACCTGTTTACGAAAATCTGTACCCTCCTTATATATATATAATATATATATATATATATATATATATATATATATATATATATATATGCCTGTGATGCGTTCCAAGTTTCACATCCATACAGTATGACAGACTTCACGTTTGAGTTGAAAAGTCTTAGCTTTAGTCGAAGGGAGCTATCTTTAGTTCTCCAAACTCTGTTCAAAGATGTGAATGCAGCCTGTGCCTTTCCTATTTGTGCTTTCACCTCTGCTTCGGTGCCTCCATCCTTGTCAATATACTTCCGAGATTGCAGAAAGTGTCTATATCTTCGAGTTCCTGATCTTTTACTTTGATCTGCTCCCTTTGACGCGTACCTATCCTCAAGACCTTTGGCTTTGCCGGTGAATTCTTAGACCAATTGATTCCGAGAGTCTGTTTATAATTGTGGTTTTTGCTTGCATCTGGTCTGGGTGTGGGACAAAAGAGCCAGATCATCTGCAAAATCCAGATCAATCCAAATGTGTCCAGGGGGTCCACTGTATCCCATTTCTTCGCCCTTTGGAGGTTTCCTTCATTAGCCAATCAATGGCAAGGATGAACAGGAATGGTGAGAGCAAGCATCCCTGCTTGACACCAGTCTTAATTTCAAAGCTGTTAGTAAGCTGATCTTTATGTACAACCCTGCAACTTGACCCTTCATACATTTCCTTAATGAGGCTTACTATCTTTTCAGGGAGTCCATAATGTGCCAGAATTTTCCACAATGTTGCTCAGTCAATACTGTCGAAAGCCTTCTCGTAATCGAGAAAGTTGACAATAAGAGATGATGATGATGATGATGATGATGATGATGATGATGATGATGATGATGATGATGATGATGATGATTATGATGATGATGTTGATGGTGATGATGATGATGTTGATGATACGATCTTCAGAATAATGTCATCTAACACCGATATTATCATTGGACAGTGGTCCTCGAGAAAGCTTATGAATAATAAAAATAAAATCGGTGAACACACTTCCCCCTGCAGTAGGGAACCACTATTTGTAGCCCTTAATTGATAATTGAATATTTTAAAACATAGATCAAAAAGTATTAAGAATTTTTGACCTTATGCCCAACTTAAATAATTTGTTGAAAAGAACTGCCATATTTATTCTGTCATATGCATTTTCACAATCAACAAAACAGCAACATACTTTCTACCCCCGTGATATGAAGGCCTCCATAATTCCATGTAAAACAAATAAACAATCTATTGCCCCCCCCCCCCTCCCATTTCGAAAACCAAATTGTGCCTCACTAATAACATTTTCTGTCTCGGCCCATTTATTGATTCTGTTGTTAATTATTTTAATTTTTGGAGATTTATTTGAAAGGAGGAGTGCACTCTTTACCTTTTTTTTAAATTTTGAATAATTAATAAATTAATTTCTTTATTCATTTTATGTTGTTTCAGACGGACTGATCTAACTTTGGAAACTTTCTAAACATCGTTTGTCTATGTTTTTTTCACCCAAAGATCAGATATTCGAGTATTAGTAGTTAAGGAGCCAAAGGCCTTGGCGGTAGCGCTGAAACCCTTAGAGAAGATTGAAAACCAAAAGAGGGCTTGTGTTTGGGGGGGGGGGGGGCTTCCCAAGATCTATGAAAAATTTAAAAAATAAACAATAAACAAAAATTTTAAAAATAGAAGAAGAAAGCCAGTACACAATAAGGTGGGCAAAGTAAAAAAACATTTTAAAATGGTTGGGTGGCGATGTGTTACATTTTAAGCACCATCCTTGTGCTCAAAATCTTTTTGTTTGTTTTTGTTGTTGTTTGATTCTAGTCTAATCGCTAAATGTTACAATAATATCATCCTGATTTTTTTTCGACAATATTTTAAAATGTGCTTCTTTTGAAATAGCCTTTTATTTGTCTTTGCAAAGGCCTGACAAACATAACATAGGAAATAAGTATTCCCCAGCATGATCGATCTTTTTTGTAGTTTTCTAGAAATAAGTTTGAGATATATAAATATATATATTTTTATATTATTATATATATATAATATATATATAATATATATATATTATATAAATATATATATATATATATATATATATATATATATATATATATATATATATCAGAGATGAGAAAGATAGGAAGAAAGAGAGAGAGAGAGAGAGAGAGAGAGAGAGAGAGAGAGAGAGAGAGAGAGAGAAGAGAGAGAAGAAGAGAAAGAAGAAGAAGAGAAAGAAGAAAGAGAAAGAAAGAGAGAGAAAGAAGAAGAGAGAGAGAGAGAGAGAGAGAGAGAGAGAGAGAGAGAGAGAGAGAGAGAGAGAGAGAGAGAGAGAGTCGGTACGGTACGGTGTGATGAAATTTGGTTCTTTGCATATTTTGTCTATGCAGCCATTAATCAGGATAAATTTACTTTAAAATATTAACGTAAACATGTCAAGATACGTAATGTGCATGAAATCCAATTCGTTATTTTTTTTTCTTTCAAGTTCAATTAAGATAAAGATATTTTTTAAAGTATCACCAAATTAGATAATACGGTTTCATCGCAATTTATACAAAATTTTATTGAAACCGAAACAGGCATTCAATATTCATTTTAAAAAGAGAAGAAAAAAACAGTTTCTTTGCGTTGGACGACCACTAAATACCCCCCCCCCCCCCCCCACCTTGTTACTACCGGCACCCAATCCCAGTTACTTAGCTGTCTCGCGTGAGAAGAGAAGTTTGTTGTGGTCAAAATCTTACATAAAATTAAATAGCATTGACACTTGCATGTAAATCTATTTTTAAAGGGAACAGTAGCTACAAAATCGTTTGAAATGAAATAAATAAATCAATTTTTAAATCTTTCATCATATCTGGCGCGCGTGGGTCAGCAGCACGGTCTTTGCTTCGTACCCGAAAGGTACCGAGTTCGATCACCCGCGGCTGCTCTGTATGGTCTTGAGCAAGTCACCTCGCTCAAGCTCTGCGCAAGTCCATGCACATTGTGTGTCAGGAACGATGGCAACAATGCCTAGAGAATGGGGCCCGATACTGGCAGCAATCCAGCCTCCCGATGTCAGGAGAGAGACGATAACGAAGAGCTGGCTTAATAAGATCAAAGAGATAGGGAATGGGGATACCCCTCTCAAGCGCATACTGGATGGTGCCCCCGTTTGAGCATAGAAAAGTCCCAGCAACCCTTGTACGCAGATTCCCTGACTACGGACAGAGATGCATATACGAGATTGAAGTCGGTTTGGACGAATCCAATCCCTCGAGGGGGCGGGGACAAACACTCCTCGAAACTAGGTGAGAAGTTGCCAGGCTTCTCCACCAGTAAGAGGAGACACTGGGTGGTAGCGAATCGGCTTCGGTCAAAAACCTGCCTCACGGCAACATCGCTTCATCCGTAGGGTCTTTCCACCTGCCCAACATGTACCCGATATGGGAAAGAACCCGAAACCGCAGAACATCTGGTTGAAAGATGTGTTCCGGGCGGATTTGCGACGGTGCACGAATGCGGTAAAGATTTTGCTGATTGGGCCGATCGTCATAACATAGTAGGGTGAGCACCATTAGAAGCTGCTGCCCTAGCTCAATTTGCGGCGCGGCACTGTGGCTGACTCCTGAGTTATTCCAGTCTTGCCTTGGAATAGGCCCTAGAGACAAATTTCCCATATGGGAATAAAGGGAATTTTATTATTATTATTATTATTATTATTATTAGTATTTATTATTTATTGTGTACAAAGAGAGAAGGAGGCAGACTTCGATGTGTGACGTGTAACGCCATTGTTACCTTGTGTTAGAGAAGCCGGCATTTACCGGCTGAAATATTTGTTATTGTTTTAATCGGATATATCTAGTATTCATCAAAAAGTTGGCAACCTATCTGGTCAAATATATTAAATATTTCGATCACATGAAGTCGAATTATTTCCCAAATTTTAGAACAGAAAAAGGTTTAATTGAATTTAAAGAAATTGTTTGTATTAACAATAATAAGAGGAACCACTACCTGATATCGTTCTAGTGCAAGTGCTCACATCTAAATGTTACATTTCTATAAGGGATGATGGCGTCTGTTTTCGAATAAATTTTGACGAAACAATTGATTTTTAAAAATAAAATCAAGTCGTTATTTAATCAAACATATACGGACATAAGAACCATCTTCAGGTCAATTGTAAACCCATGCAAGATTTGGTGGTGATTAGTTTGGTGAATCTGGACCCTTAGTGGAACAAAAAAATCGGATTTGCCAAATATATAATAAGATGGAGGATGGTCTTGAAGGATGAAGTAGAAGGAGAAGACAAAGGAAACTTTGGATGGACAATATCAACGAATGGACAGGAATGAAGATGGAAGAACTCTTGGAGAAGGCAAAAAATAGAGAAGAATGGCGAAAAGTGATGAGAGCTGCATCCCGTGTATCCCCCCGACGATCATCACATCATGGGATGAATGAATGAAAATGAATGAATGACTGAAGAATAAGATAAATGATATAAAAGTACGGTGGTCATACGGGAGTATTATGAATATCATTGAATTACCCGCTCATGAATTCTTTCTTCCGAACATTTATCACACGAGATATGGGAAACATATGATAGTTATAGATTGTTATGGTCTGAAACATCTGAATTTTTATTTTTTACTTTGTCTGAGTGAAAGAATAGAATTTGATTAGATCTAGTATTTTGTTAAAATCTGCAACACACATTTGTCGATGCGAATCAGTGATTAGAAAATGTTAGCTTTTGGTGCTTTACGTTTAAGTAAAATACTCATAATATCCGCCAACGGATATAACGTAGCAACAAACAAAACTCTGTGTAACATTGAACGTTTATAGTCTGATTGATATAATTTAGTGAAAGCTAATCGCCAAATTAACCGTCTAAAAATAATAACAAAGAGCTGTGTGACGTCAATTTCTTTCCTTCTATAGATGCTGTGCGCTTGGCTAAGAAACTCAGAACATTGTCATCCCGAAATATAACGGACAAACACACAACCAACTTGATTTAATAATATTTCTTAGAGATGTTATTGTTTCTTTCTGGTTTTATTTGTTTTTGTTCTGGGGTGGGGGGATATTGGTTTATACATTAAAAATCTTTTGGTAAGAGTTTTTTTTCCATGTTGTTATTTCTATTGATCTATTAGTTAAAAGGGTAAAGATGATCACATTCTAAGATTACCAATAATGTAAGCAGTCTTCGCTACATAAAAATATGTTTTACACAAGTTTTGTTTTGTCATTTTGATTAGCAATCGACTTAATTAATCGGTCCAACTATTACTAAATCATAGCTTTTTTATTCGGTTCGTAATCATTTGTATGTGGAAATTATATATTTTGTTGTCCACTTGATTCCTTGGACCTAGGTGGGGTTCTTTGACCTCCCATGGTGGGCGGGAGGTCACCTGCTGTGTCTTCTATCCCTTATATCAATTTTATGAGATGCTTTCTGTCTTTGTCTTTGTTTTCACCTGGCCCTTGCTTGTCCTTAGCTGATAGTGACAGCCTTTTGTTCAGAATAGGTTTTGGGAGATTATTTGTTTTCCTTGTAAATCGTCTCTCTGCTATGTATTGGTATTTATTTTTTCTGTTTGGGATATATTTTGTAAACATTTGACTGTTTTCCTCTCAGTGGGATCCTGTGCTGGTGTTTGGATGAGACATAGGTGAATCAAACCAGGTATATTGGATGGTGGGCTATTGGAATCTACATCTAATCCCTATATTGACCCCCCCCCCCCCCCCTAGATTACTTTTTTTGGTACCTTTACAAGCAAATCTGGAATTTCTTTTCACTATCCCATTTGCTTCCTTTTTACTGGCACTGAAATGACCCAAAAGTGTCGCTAGCGACGTAAATCCATTAAAAACATAAAAACAAACGATTTTGGACCACCATCGAACTCAAAAAATTATTAAAGAGATAAAAATAAGACACGTATTTTTTCTTTTATTGATCTATTCATCAGCACACCGTGTCATATTGTTTGCTAGACAGAATCAGTTCAGAGAATTAAGTACTGATTTTAATATTACAACACACAAATAAGTCATGTGTCACAAAACTGTCAACATATTTTATGGGCCTAGTGGTGAAAAGGGTAAATATAACAAGTAACTGACACTGCAAAAATCGATATTCACAGATCATATATTTTATATCGATATTCACAGATAATTAGGTATGAGAGAATTAGTATTACATCAGCACAGGAAAGACCCGGCTTCGAAAGTTTCTTTACTGCACTGTGACTGACGCCAAGTAAGATTTTCAGATCACAGTCTAATTGTATCCAACGAATTCATAATCAGAAAACCGCAAGTGATGTCCACATTGCTCTTATTTCTTCTTAGTTTTCATCCCATTGCATAATCTTTTCAAATCCAAATTAGTGATCCATGAATTCATCTTAAACTAGTTAGCTCAAACTATGAAATTTAGACTTAAAGGCGCAGGTCAACACAATCTATGTAATTATACAATTTTCTGACCGCTCGTTCTGTTGTATTCACACCCATAAAGCCCATCATTAATCTTCTTTTGTGTATTCAATCAGCTGAAATTAGACCGACGGGAAATGTTTCAACTTGCTTTTCTCCCCAAATCACTTAAAATCATTGCAATGCGTTAAAAATTATTACATGAAATGTATCTATATTCAATTAAATATTTTGCTTGTCCAATAAGACAGTACGTTTAATGCGTGTTTAAATGTATTAAGACATGAAAAATGTGTCGAAATCTTATTATTGTAATCTAAATTGAAAAATATTCCATGTAAAAGACAAGCAAATCCTTGAAGTTGATAACGCCATAATATTGTCGGCAATTAAGGGAAAGAAATCAATTAAAAATCTTTCTGCATTATCAACAGTAAATACTTTCTGCTAGAAGCTGTGGACTGTTGAAATGATGTACAGAATGAATATAAGAGCTTCAAAAAAGAACAAAAAAACTAAACACAAAACGTTTCGAGATCAAAATTTGTATTTGCCGAATAGACACGATCGATACTCTTCTGCCGTCCCGTATTTAAAGTGATGTATAAACCTTTTTACTTGGGTTTTTATTGGCTGAAGAAGAGTTTTGAGTCCGAAACGTTAGACGTTTGGTATTCTTATATCTTTAGAAGCTGTTACATCAATTTATTTTAACATCACGTTTTCCATTGTTGACAACTCCCCATTGACAAAAAAGAGCACAATAATTAAAATTCAGAATGATGGCTGTGAATAGTTGCATATTTATAGTCTATAACACCTGTTGTTTTCTAGTTGCGGCTCAGTGAGAAGTCTATTCTTTTTCGGTCATTCTTTTTTATATTGGGCAATCATTCAATGGATGTTGTTTTTAAATGTTGATCGTGGTGTTCAATTCAATAAGTGACTTTCGGAGGGACCAATTAGAATTATGAATTTCAAACTATTAACTAAATTTAATCACAACTGAAAAGGTAAGCAGAAAATTGATACATAGCTTATTATTATGATATCATAGAATAGTTTTCCGTCATTGTTTCTTTAAAGTAACATACTGCACCCAACTACCAGTGTAGGTACGTCCAGTTATCCTAATTCAATCATTAAATATCTATAAATTGCTGCCGTTGATCTTGAGTTGTGTTCTAAATATAAAGATGTTTGTTGTTGCTTAGAGACAAATCCAAACTATCGACAGCGTCCGTCAGGTCATTCAGTGTATGACTTATGTGAGAAAAATTATCTGAAGAGATGATATGAAACAGTTCTAGACAAAGTAGAAGTAAAAACTCAAGAAGAAAAAAATATCCCACCAAATCAACCTGTCTTGACTGGAGTTCGAATTTCAGACCTCCTGATTACAGGTCAGACGTGCTACCATTACACCCCAGAGGCCACCTGATAGTTGGGACGATTTAAAAAAATAAAAAAAGAGCTTTTATAGAGCGCAATATCCACTAAATGTGCTCAAAGCGCTTTAATGTATATATTTTTCACAACGGTACTCGTTTCCATTGTGAATCCTCACTTGCATCAAAGTAAACAAAATTGAACACGAGAGGACCAGGACGAAGACAGAATATGCTTCATTTTCATTTTGAAAATATCTAAGTGACAAATACGGGACAAGGCACTGGTTTAAGATAAGTATCTAAAGAGATTATCTGAAAGCGTGCAAAGCAAAGCACTAAATCAAAAATGAACTTTGCATAAAGAACACAAAGATATATTGGACCATACATCTAAATTTTTTGACAATTAAATGTATATTTCAGTCTACCCCATACGGTCGATGTGCAACGATCATAACCCTATCCAGAAATTCTTTGCTTGCCCAATAAACTAGCTTTCCGGCCTGCAAGTCTTTATCACAGTTTTATGCCGCAACGCAATGACTTTGACTGTTAAATGCTACGTTTATAGATTATTTCTGTCAAAATATTGTCAGCAACGTTCACTATCTGGAAGGGCTGATAGGGTGTGAATGATACAGTGCCAGGCAAAGCAAAAAGATGAAAATGACAAAAACTATCACACACAAAAATCAGGCTTTCTCAACGGGTATCGAATCTCAGTATCGGACAGACTTGAAACCATTAATTCAACTATGCACCCGATAGTTCTGACGATTAATAGGCAATTATTTTTTTTCACAGTCAACAGCCGTCAACCCCCCCCCCCCTTCCACACACACGCCCTTTTCCGCTCTTTGACAAACAAAAAGATACGGTTAGATTAGAACGAGGACATAAGAGTTTGCTACACTTTATTTTTTTTTTCCATTTGTTGGGACCCTACCATCACATCCAATACATGTACGTATTTTTAACAGATGACGTCCACATACAATTAAAACTAAATTAGGCTGGCATAAATTAGACAAGAACACAAGACTAAAGTACCAATCATGAACATAAATTAACTCACATAAAAGAAGAATAATTGCCAATAAAACTTGTATACAATAAGTAATAACAATCAAGCCTTAATCAAACGACATACCATCCTATCCGGGTCCTTTTCGTTTGAAGAAGATTGATTGGGGCTTCTCTCAACCATAATAAAATTAATGACTACAATTTTACAATGACGTTAAATCTGATAACTCGTTCGCTGGCCTTTAATAATCTCCATGCCGTGACCAATAATATGGGTACACTTTAAGGATTTCGGTAGTTCATTGTACGATTTGCTAAGGGAAGATCTGAAAGAATGACATGGATTTGAAATCTCAGGTTAAACAATTACTGACAAGCTAGGATCATCTTAATTCACCAACATTTGAAGAAGACCAATTCTAGAAAAAAATGTTTGAAATATTTCTGTCAATGTTCGACAGCGTAATGGTGCATTTAATTTGACTTTTGTCGCTCAATACAATTTCGTCCATTTCAAAGTAATATAAATGTTGGTTACCAAAGATAAAAAAAACTAATCATCGATCTATATATTTTTAATGAATGATAGTGATTATTGATTGAGTAAATGTTATTTTAACAGTATAATTTTGAATACGCAACGATGAAAGTGGTGATGCTAGGCGTCAGGATCACTAACCTCAAAGTGAGGCTAGCCCATTTTAACTGAAATAAACTTAATCAACAGCTGTTGCACAGGTAAAATTATTGCCTTAATGAGCAAAATAAAACGCGAGAGTAGCCCTATTGAATTGCTACTATTGTTAACATTGTGTCGCTTTTTTAATAGCTGCAAAACCATGATAGTTCATTCAGAGCGTTGAATTAACTGGTTAACCAGTCATTGCTAGGGATGGAGTAATATTACGAAAGAGGTTGTATTACACACGTGAGGCCTGCGGGCATGAAGTGATTGCTGCCTCAAATTGGTATAAGATGGGGGTGAGACCGATGCCAAATAGTGAATTCAAAGTTAAAGTGATCCTTAAAACAATTTTTGTTAATATGCAGCGTAGAAAGGTTATTCAATCTCCCTAGTGACAAATCGAAATAACTTGATGTTCATAATTTGGCTATAAATTCTATTTCTAGTGTTTAGATACAATGCAGCTCTGAGGCAGTGGGGCACAACATTTCTTGGGGGGGGGGGGGGGGGGGGGAGGGGGGGGGGGGGCACAACGCTACCAATGTGTTACAAAAACAAACATTTTAATAGCTTAATTTGAAAACAAAGGAAGGTAACTAAGAAAGGAGTCTCACAAAGCTATGGCCCGGTTCATAGAGTTGGAATTTAACTCGTTTGCGATTACGTTACCCTCTCCTTACCACCTGCAGCAAAATCGTCACATTTGTTACGACACAATATACATTTTTTTCTTATTCAGATAAATTTTGTACATCCCAAAGTTTGAAGAATGATCTGTGTTTAATTAATCAGAACATACAGTTGTTTTGTAGAGAGCCTGTAGGTGTTTATAAAATCATTGTTTCTGCTGAGTAAGCCTGACATTTTGGGAAAATACTGAAAAGGATCGGTAAGGAGAGAGTTAAATGGCCAGTAATAATGGTTTGTAACCTTGGCCAGCCGTCCTCTAGTTCCAAGAATTGTCTGCTGTCTGTAGCAGACCTAAATGAAAAATTAGCAGGTCTGATAACATACGCGATTTTTTGTTTGATTTAATATTGTTGAAATGGACAATATTTTTCGTTGGTTTGAGATTATTTCCATTAGAATAATGAGCTCATAACAATTTGGGTTATCAGACCTGCAAAATGAGTACATGTCGAAACAGACCCAACTTCCCAATATCTTCCGGGTGGATAGAGGGGCCGGATTAAAAAAAAAAAAACTTTGCAAAGTTTTCAAAGATTATTCAGTCTTAGAATAATTCATAAAAATTGATGACAACATACATGAAAGTAAGGAGAAAAAAAAAGAAAGAAAAGAAGTGTATAAGGTACCACAAAATAACACGAAAACATTAAAAACCACATAAAAATGCAACAATGGTAATACCATCAATAATAATAATAATAATAATAATAATAATAATAATAATAATAATAATAATAATAATAATAATAATAATAATAATAATGATAACTAGTATTGTTTTTGTAAATGAGGAGCACGCTTATACCCAATCGTTCACAATAAAGAAGAGGGGAATTATATCAATGGTGATTCTGTTTCGGAAAATAAAGATATTGAAATTTAGTTACACTTGGTGTAACAAAATGCTTTGGTCTAGGTGAACTTTATCCTCGTTTATTCTGGGAAATTCAAACATAAATTGCCTATCCCTTTTCTATATTATGTAACACATTTCTATCGCTAATTAAAGTTCTAGAAGATTGGAATTTTGAGAACGTTGCCGTCATTTATCAAGGGCAAAAGAAACGGAACTAGGCGTTACAGACAAATTAGTTTAACATGTTGTTATGTAGAATTAGAGAATTAATAACATAATGAATCTTTTAGAATATCACAAACTTTTAAGTAATTTTCCGAACTGATAAAGAGTGAAACGCCCTTGTGTACTTCAATTATTCTATGTCAAGGATTGTTTTCTTTGTTTTTATTAATTTCATGGCGTTTACGACACATTATGTCATTTCAGGGCCATATAAAAGACAGAAAATGTATTAGGTAGTCTAAAAGTATACTTTTGTCAAAGGCACATGCGAATACATAAGACAAAGGGAAATGGTTCAACTAGGGAACGGATGTATTTTCCAAGAGCACCCCTCTGTGTACTTAGTTTGAGATGGCTTAGAAGTCAGAGACGCAATCAAAGGATCCTAACAAGTGGAATACAATCAAATTTTGATACAAACCATGATATTCAAAACAGCAACAACCAAAAGAAAGACAACCTCCATCTACCTTGGAATTAAAACTGATTGCCTAACTTGTAAATTGAGTAATCTGACAACTATCAGGACCCCTTGAGAGTAAATATGCAAAGACAACAGTGGTCTGATTTACATATTATCATCTCATTATTTCATCTCTCTCTCTCTCTCTCTCTCTCTCTCTCCCTCTCTCTCTCCCTCTCTCTCTCTCTATCTATATCTCTCTTTCTCTTTCTCTCTCTCCTTCCCACACACACACGCTCGCGCGCGCGCCTAGCTCTTTCTAGATCTCTACCCGTTCACCACCACCCTCCACACACCCCTTTTTCCCTCTTCGCAAATTCACTTCATTATGTAAAAATTACATAATATGTATTGTGTTTTCTTTTGTTTTCTTTCTTTCTTGTCATTATCTGCGTGTAACCCGAAGAAGGCCAAAGACATAAACGTTGTTGCTTTGTTGTCTGTCCCCTTTTATATAAATCACATTAACTCCCTTTATTCTACTCTCCATGTCAGTTGTCTGATCCGCGTTAAAACTATTTGCAAATCTACATATCTTTTTATTTAACCCTAATCTCGGTCAGAAACCCGTCTTTCCTTTCTTCTGTGATTATTTATAAGTTAACATCACATGAAAATTATGTTATTTGGCAATAGTTCTCTTGGTTCACAGCAGGTCTAGTGGTGGCGTCCGTATTGAAACTACAAAAGTCAAAACAATGTTAATGAAAGTGTTGTATTTGGTCAGAAAAAAATTCAAATTAATGGCACGGCAGCCCGGATACGTCAGTTGTATCCACACGATACACAAAACACACTTATTTACCATGTCACATAAAAGCAATGCAATTCACTAGGAAAATGCTACAATAATACGACAAAAGGTTGCATATCAATAATTAGGGCAAATTGAGTTAGTGACAGTGATATTCTTATGCCAAACGCACTTTTCTATCTGGGTTAGGTGATATCTAAGTCAATAAATACATTTAATATTTTACTTCAAAAATAAGATTTAAGACTTGATAGATTGAAAAACAATAATATGAGCAAACGGTGTTTATTTATTTATTATTTTTTTTTGAGTCATCTGTAAAATTTGGTTTTCCCATATGCGACCCTTTGTCTAAAGACGACAGAATGGTTGACAAATTTATGCAAAATCTGTATAATAATCATACATTAACTAATATCTCTTTAAAGTTCCTGAGTAGTAGATAATTATTTTACTTTATCCAAAATTTGATCATTACCCTTATCCCAATTAGTGTTGGGAAGTTACATATTTAATCACCGTACACTAATCACAAACCGTCATTAACTCTACCGAAATACAATACTTGGTAGGCCAAATTAAGTGTGTTGTATTTACAGCTTATTGGATTTACAAACACTTATCATCACTGGTTATTCCATAGTGAGCATTTTATTGATGACTAACATATCCCAAGTGTGTAAGTTTGTTTTTTAAATTTTGATTCAACTCGGCGAGTTCCATTAATATTTCCATTAACCTCTAAATATGGTTGCTTCAAGGAATTGTTATCAACCGTTTACATTTTGATAATTAGCTATTAATTAAACGCGAGCGAGAGAGAGAAAGAGAGAGAGAGAGAGAGAGTCTCTGAGAGAGAGAGAGAAAGAGAGAGAGAGAGAGAGAGTCTCTGAGAGAGAGAGAGAGAGAGAGAGAGAGAGAGAGAGAGAGTCTTGTCACAAAAGTTGAGCAACGTTAAGCGTGGTGAGTGGCCAGATGATGACAGTTATTGTAGAAAAATGTGTTCCCAATTTTTTTTCGCACGTACTATTACTAAGAATTCACTTACTCAATGTCACTCACTCACTCAGGCCCATGACTTGGTAGTCGTTGGGGCAATGTGCAGGAATCCAAAGATACAATCCTTCTCCATACTGACCTATCCACGGCTTTCCGGTTATTCATGCATTAATAAAGTCTTGACCGTTTCTTGGTGTCAATTCACATCTTCTTCGGCCGACTTCTTTTTGTCCTATGACCTGGCTCTCTCGATTAAAATGACCCTCATCTTCTTTAAAAACTCTCAAACTTAAGAATTCACAGGTTTGAGAGTTTCACGAAAATTCTAGGGTTGAGTGTGTTTTGCAAGATGAGGGTAAATTAAATCGATCGATATTTGAAGGATGAGTTTTGTGGCCAAATTTTAATGCGTGTTTTTCCAGAGTACGGCAGTGGCTAACAGAGACATCGATTTAGACACAATTTAATTTTAAATAGTAGACTCAGTCCGACATGATTCCGTTTTGAGACGATTGGTTACAAGCGTGTCACAAATTCATCGACAGTGGATTGCACCATTTGAGAATGGATATCCACTTGTACTACTTCATATCATCAACATCTCCAATCCAGTAAAATACGGTGGTCAGTGAAATCTATAAAATTGAAGTTTCAGACTAAAAAGGAGGAGGAGGAGAAGAAGAAGAAGAAGAAGAAGAAGAAGAAGAAGAAGAAGAAGAAGAAGAAGAAGAAGAAGAAGAAGAAGAAGAAGAAGAAGAAGAAGAAGAAGAAGAAGAAGAAGAAGAAGAAGAAGAAGAAGAAGAAGAAGAAGAAGAAGAAGAAGAAGAAGAAGAAGAAGAAGAAGAGAGAAGAAGAAGAAGAAGAAGAGAAGAGAGAGAGAGAGAAGAAGAAGAAGAAGAAGAAGAAGAAGAAAGAAGAA
>NC_088360.1:113949077-113964077 GCF_034508935.2 Berghia stephanieae
TCCTTAGTACTCTTAAGAGATTTTTTGTGAAGTGACCCATAAGACTAGTCGTTCGGCGTAACTCGCATTCCGTGGCCCCTGGTGACTTCAAAAGTGTTATAAACACTGACTTTAATAAATCATCTGTAATTTTACCACTGGTATATATCTTAGTCAATAGATTTGCCACTATGTTTAAACCTAAATCCTCTAATATTACGATTATTTCTATTGGGATATTATTAACATTGTCTTTAAAATGACAAAAAAACTCACAATCAAATTGGCAACCAACTTTATAAGACTTCATACTTATTTTAGTTTGATTTAAACGTTGTTGTTTTGTTGTTTTGTTGGTTTTTTTTTACAGAAAACACGGCATGCACGCAATCGATGCCAGAGAAGTGGCTCCACTGGCAGCAACTAAAGAAATGTATTCCAAACCTGAATTGAGAGGAACTACCAAGATAGGTATGTGAGAGTACCACCTTTCATTTAATATGTATTGAGACTGAATTATCCCAAAAGAATGTATTATGGAGATAAAAAAATAAAAAAATTTAAACAAAGGTCCACTGGCATAATCAATTAAATTCTGTGATCATTTGATACCATATTATTTATAATTTATATATGTACTCACTACGAATATCTCGTAAAAGGAATCTGTTTATTTTAGTTACTTTCAGAATTAATTTTTTAATATCTATAAAAGCAGTGTACATAATATGATGTTGACAAGTCGAAGTGATTTGTAAAAGAAAAAACGTGAGATACTGTCTATTTCCTCACGATTTAGCATTAGCTTTGTCTCAGAATTTATTAATTGCTTTATAATCATTATCTTATAATCTTTTTTTTTTAAAGTGGCCTCTTCTATTTTTGAGCATTTGATGGATAACTGTACCCATTACTTGCAATAGTTTTTTTCCCCTAAATTATTTTCAAACCCATTTTCATAATCTCAACTGCCGCCCCCCCCCCCCCGCCCCCCTTCCACCCGGTTTCCTCCAAAGATATTGTTTAAGACGTCGTTTTTAAAATTGATAAATAAAGTAAAAGTTTTCTGACCAGAAAATGTATAGATGTTTGAGATGTATGGCAGTATATTAATCACATTAACACAAAATCGTTTTTGACCACATCTTATATAAATATTGTTTAACATAGTTTTGTCAACAATTTCTTACATAGGTGCCCTCTCTGTGTGCGTCCCTGGACTATTAAAGGGATATATAGAAATGCATTCAAGGTTTGGCTCCCTCCCTTGGAAAAGACTGATTACTCCTTCGATCAAATTACTTCATGATGGGTTTCCTCTCACACACCAAAGCTACCATGGTTTGGTTCGCCAACTTTCTCCATACAGGGAACATATGAAAGGTTTTGAGTAAGTAAAAATGGGTAATTTTACGTCACATGCGTAGATTCTTGTTGAAAGTTTAAAGACAATTAGGTTTAATTTTCACTTTTACAACATCCGTCGGCAAAATTGCCATATGAGCTGCGAAATAAGTCGAATTATATAATGCCTGTAATGTTGGTGAAAGAAAAGAAACGCTAATGCTAGAAATCTATATTATTTTTGTTTAGTGGTATCTATACCTCACTTGGTGTCACATAGCATAATGTAAACCCTAAAATGCGACCTGTACTCTGTCGTACTCTAAAATAAAACAACTCATTTTTAGAATTTTGGCCAGAAAAACTCGTCATTCAAATATTGATCGAATAAATGAACCGTATCTTGTTAAGAACTCTCTAAACTGGGATTTTAATATAGTCCCAGGCTTGAGAGTTTTCAACAATATATGGATCATTTCAATCCATCTCTATTTGAAAGACGTGTTTTAAAAATATTTTTAATGGTAAATTAGAGTTCAGGCTCATGCATGCATCTGTTTATTTCCCTTTATTCGTTATTATTACTTTAAGCTAAAACTTTAAATTGAAAAAGTTGGTTTTTTTTCTCTTTATCATTAACCAAATATGATTGGTCTATCGATGATAATTCTTGTGTTTTGTAACTTGACAACTCAGCTCTTTGTCTTACATTTATTCGTGTTTCTTGATTCTTATCCTTTTACCTAATTAAAATATTGAATTTTTTTTCTTTTCCATTTTAGAATGTTTCTAGACGAAAACAATATTAAGGAGGCAGGTAGCATCATTCGTATGACAAAACTTGCTCGTACAATGGAGAGGATTGCGGAAGATCCGAATTCATTTTACAAAGGATCTCTTGCCAATGACATTCTCAAAGATCTGAAAGACGAAGGTACAAAATATTGTCCTCATTTATGACATACCCATTCATCACATTAGTATGTCGGGATGAACATTGCGCAAAAGATTAAAGTCTAGGGAACAAAACTGTGATGCCATGACATTGGAAGTGTAAAACTGCTCTTCAAGGGAACAGGATACATACCTTGTGTAATTCATCTTCTGGTTTTAGAGTGATATCATCTTATTTCAAGTCTATAAATCCTTTCTCGCTCTTTTCCATCCCATGCTCTTACATATCTGCCTATACATCCAACTACTAAATAAGTTATATGTAACCTATTCATAAGTAGTCTTCCGAAGGAATGGCCACATACACACGTCCAATGCGTTTAGAAGCAGAAGTGTGGAGGGTGTGACGAACTTAATTTGGTATAATATTGTTACTGAGAAGAGTGAATATGGTTTGTTAAATTTTAAAAACAATAAATTTCGAAATTAAGACGTTTTACATACTTCAAACTCAGCGTTCTATTCCTGGCTTCGGTGGAGTCCATATGTTTGAGAGTTATTTCCAAGATTAGGGTCGTTCTACCCGATCGATGCTTGAAGGACATGTTTTCTAGCCAACATTTGTTTGTCCAAAGAACGTCCTGCTGTTATAGTTTTGTTCGTATCTTATATCAATTTTCAATTATATTGGGCTAAGTGTCTATCATCAAAAAATGTATTTGTATAATGAAATTTAAAATCTGCCTTGCAAATATCTAATTTCACAGGCAGTATAATCACTCAAGAGGACCTTGAAAAATATCAAGCCCTCGTCAAGACACCGACAGTTCTTGACCTCCCCGAAGACCAGATTTTGTACTCAATTCCCTCTCCGGCGGCTGGTCCCAGTCTAAGTTATATCCTTTCAATTTTATCAGGTAGGTACCGATCTCCATTGAATTGTATAATTTTAGATGAACTATCTTCAACGTATATGTTCTCAAAAATTATTCATCTTCTTTACCAAAACCCAACTTTATTAAACTATTTGTCTACTTCATTATGCAAATTATCTTTATTTATAGAGCATAAAAATGACATGAAATTGTGGTGAAGTTGGTAACGATAATGATAAATGTTTATTGGTCAATATATTAATATTTTATTGGTTAATATGGCACGAACAATAATTATCATGATAGTAAAAAAAAAATAATAATAATGATGATGACGACGACGACGACGATGATGATGATGATGATGATGATGATGATGATGATGATGATGATATATTGATAATAATAAAAATGATAACAATAATAATAATAATAATTATGATAAAAATTATAATGATAATAAGGATAATAATTATAAAGATAATAATAATAATAATAATAATAATAATAATAATAATATAATAATAATAATATATCATCATCATCATCATCATATCATATATCATACATCATCTCATCATCATCATATAATAATAATAATAGTAATAATAATAATAATAATATAATAATAATAATAATAATAATAATAATAATAATAATAATAATAATAATAATAATAATAATAATAACATTATTATAATAATAATAATAATAATTATTATTATTATATTATTACTATTATTATTTACATTATTATCATTATTATTTTATTATTATTATTATTATTATATTATATTATATTATTATTATTATTATTATTATTATTATTATTATTATTATTATTATTATTATATATATGAATAATGATAACAATAATAAAAATAATAAAATTATGATAATAAAATTAATGATTAAAATGATAATGACAATAATAATTAATGATAAATAATGATTAATAATAATAACAATTAATAATAATATAATAATAATAATAATAATATATAATAATAATAATAATAATAACAATAATAATAAAATATAATAATAATAATAATAATAATAATAATAATAATAATAATAATAATAATAATAATAATAATAATAATAATAATAATAATAAAATAATATTAAAATAATAAAAATAATAATAATAATAATAATAATAATAATAATAATAATAAATAATAATATAATAATAATAATATAAACAATAATAATAATAGTAATAATAACAATAATAATAATAATAATAATAATAATAATAATAATAATAATAATAATAATAATAATAATAATAATAATGTAATCATAATAATAATAATAATAATAATAATAATAATAATAATAATAATAATAATAATAATAACAATAATAAGTTATGATGATGACAATAATAATAATGACAATATTAATAATAATGATAATAATAATAATAATAATAATAATAATAATAATAATAATAATAATAATAATAATAATAATAATAATAATAATAATAATGTTAATGATTATAATCATGATGATGATGATAATAATAATAATATATAATAATAATAATAATAATAATAATAATAATAAATAATGATAATAATAATAATAATAAAATATAATAATAATAATAATAATAATAATAATATTAATAATGATAATAGAAATAATAATAATAGCAATATATATATATATATATATATATATATATATATATATATATATATATGTATATATATGATATATATATTATGATATATATATATATCATTGTGTAGTGAGCTTATCTTATCCTGTTAGCTATTATATCTAGTATTGAGCTCCTAAAAGCATTTATGGTGAGTCATGATGAAAACACACAAAAACTCAGCACAAAACGTTCTTCGAATGAGTAAATCACCTTTACCATTCCTTATTATGATGTATGTTTGTACAACAAACATACATGAGTACATTTAAGTTGTTATACTATCTTTACCACGTGTATCATTATTGTAATCTTTCAATCAATTTAATATTAAGGGCATTCAAGTGATTTTATCCTATACCATATGTTATGTTATGTTATTATTTTCTATTACTAGTTTGATTTTGTTGTTGTAAATTTTTTTCTAAAGGTTATAACATGACAGTAGAAAACTGGGCCAACGACGAGGCCAAGACAGAGACGTTTCATCGGTTGATTGAGGCAATAAAGTTCTCATATGCTAGAAAGACTCAATTGGGCGACGAAGATTTTGTTGATGTAAAAGAGGTAACGGCGGCTTTCAACCTTTTTCCATGGCTGAATCAAAAAGAAAAAAAAAGATGTCATCTATTTTAAATCCATTTCAATAGTATTATTATTATTATTATTATTATTATTATTATTATTATTATTATTATTATTATTATTATTATTATTATTATTATTATTATTATTATTATTATTATTATTATTATTATTATCATTATTATTATTATTATTATTATCATCATCATCATCATCATCATCATCATTCATTATTATTATTATTATTATTATTATTATTATTATTATTATTATTATTATTATTATTATATCATCATTATTGTTATTATTATCATCATGATCATCATCATCATCATCATTATCATCATCATCATTATCATCATCATTATTATTATTATTATTATTATTATTATTATTATTATTATTATTATTATTATTATTATTATTATTGGTGTTAGTGTTATTAACATCACAATCCTTGCGTTTGTAAATATCAAGAGGATTCAATCTCTTGCCTTTTTAAACATAATGTTCTTGTTTATTTTTGTAACCGTACTTTTAAAGCCGACACCATTTGACTTCCATATTCTCACGCTCCTCGCCTACTTTAATGTTTCACAGCTCGTCAAAAATCTTACATCGAGATCTTACGGAGAGGAGACCAGGTTGCTCATTGATGATACAAGAACATTTGATTTATCTTATTATGGTCCAAAGTTTTATGGTGCAAAACAACACGGAACGTCCCATGCCGCTATTGTAGACAAGGAAGGGAACGCTGTGGCAATTACTGGTTCTATTAATTCATAGTAAGTACAGACTATTACAACTCAGAGATTTTGATTACGACAAAGATGGAGCGAGAAAATTAGGAATAAAGTACGAAAGAAAGGTGGAAGGGGTGGGGGAGTGGAGCATGAAAAATTTATATTTTCTAAACACAATGTTGGAGACTCAACAATCATTATCTTTAAAGTGGGATTTTGTTTTCGCAATTTCCGCAAAGTGCACTCGAAGCGCTTTACAAGAGGTTCCTGAGTTAACAGCAATGCTTAACATGTAAGAGAAAATAATATGGTCGTTCCACAGCAGTTTTAAACGGATAAAAACTTTCTAGCAATACAAACAAAGAACCATCTGTAGTTCATTTTGTACTGAATTCTACACTTTGTCATCAAAAGTAGTTGGAATGCTTTTTGATTTTTAAATGGGTATTATATTTTATTCTTAATATTAGTTTTAAAATTCTATTTTGTGTATTAGATTATAATTGTTATCAAATTGAGGGAAGGCAATGGATGTGTAATTTGTGCTAGAACCGTGTCAGGTGACAGTATCATTATTGCTCTTTAGAACTCACGAAATAATTAAATTAATTAGATTCATAAAGAGAAGAATACCGAAACCGAATAGAGGTAGACGTCAAAATAATTGAGTTGAATCGCATGTGCAACAGTACTAATAGTAAGACAATTAACGTTAAGTGTGTTTTGTGATGACTAATAATGCTACCTAAAATAAGCTTAGTCGAATTTATAGCGTCATCCAATGCTAAGGGCGGGGAATGAAAGTTGATGCAAATGTTTAAAATTATTCTACATACTTTATTCAAATCGATGCGCTTTGCCGTTGGAGTAATTCATCATGTGTCTTATATAGACTAACTATCCGATGCTTGTGACAGATTTATAATAGTTAGCTACTAGATTTTTTTCACCTCGTAATATTAATTTGTACACATATGTACACATATTTTCAGGTGCATAATGGGATTGTTTTAACATTATTGTAATAGAAAATAGTTTGCTTAATTCCACTACAAAAATGAGATCATTACTATTTGGGTTATCAGATACGCTATACGTAGTTTGAGACCATTTACCAAGCATGTGGTCCCCTAACCTTTACCCTATCCTTACCAATCGCACATGTGTCACGATACAACCATTAACATCACAACATTTAAAGACACTGTAATTTAGAGCTCATTTTGCAGAACATCTATGTATGGAATTTATTTGTTGCTTTGTTGTTTGAATAACTTCATCTTTTTTGGGGTGTAAAATTTTGGATAAAATTCTGAAAACCAGATGGTAAGGAAAGGTTTAATCAACATTTCTCATGTTATTAGCACGAGATAACCATGGCAACATAGGCATCGCAAAAGTAAAATTCTTTACTGTTTCTGTGTTTGACAGTTTTGGCAGCCAAATCGCAGGAGAACGCACTGGTATCATTTTCAATAATCAAATGATGGATTTTTCGCATCCACATATGGAAAATTATCCGGGCCTCCAGCCAGCAGAGGCTAACTTTATAGCGCCTGGAAAACGTCCACTGTCAGCGATGTGCCCAGCTATTGTTTGGGACAATGTCAAAAAGAGAGTCTCTATCGTAGCTGGAGCAGCTGGCGGTCACAAAATTCAAGCAGCCGTCGCTTCCGTAAGTTGATATTATTCTTAACTCTTAATAGACACATGTAGACCTTAAAATATGCACCAAAGACTATCTGAAAAGTATGATAATTTAATTTTCTTTTTCTTTTTCTCTTGGTATCATTCTACTTCTTCTTCTTCTTCTTCTTCTTCTTCTTCTTCTTCTTCTTCTTTTTCTTCTTCGTCTTGTGGAAACCTCCAATATTGTCGAGGATCACTCCACAGTTTGTAGGGTTTTACATTGTAAACTTGTTAAAACTCTGCACATAATACTAATAAAAAATGTATAGGTTAAAAAGTCACGTTGTGAACTCTAGCAATCGCGTGAAGGAATGTTGGCAGCCGTTTTAAGCCACTTCAGCTGGGAGGCTATTCCATAGTCGGGCAGTGGAAGGGAAAAACGAATACATTCCCCCGACAGAGATGGTCGTAGAAGAGACATAAGAGATGATTTTCCAGCAGGGGTTCAGTCTGAGTCAGTCGATTTAAATTTGAAAACGAAATTATGATTCGACTTATGTATGAATTTTGTTTGTTGTACTCATTCATGATACCATTGTATCTCATAACATCTAGCATATAATTATATTTTAACGGCTCGCGAGTCCAAACGTATGTAAAGGGAGATCATCATATCGTTTCACATCAGTGCTGGATCCATTTCATAGCCTCTCTGGGCTGCAGGTTCTTCAGTCAGTGTCAGTGCACGACAGTTGGTCCCAAGATACATTCCATAGTCTGCATTGGGTGTCCGCACGTAAGCTGGCTGTCCGTGGAAAGTCGCCACTTGATGATGATGATGATGAAGATGGTGATGAAGATGATGATGATGATGATGGTGATGATGATGATGATGACGACGACGATGATGATGATGATGATGATGATGATGATGATGATGATGATGATGATGTTGTTGTTGATGCCGGGTTTTTTTTTTTTGTTTTGTTTTTTTTACGATAACTACTATGTTACTAGTGTGCATCTTGTGTGAGTATGTCTATGTCAATATTATATTGTTATAAATGTGTAACCAAATGACAAATTGCCACTTTTTTGGGGGCAATAAAGATATATTATTATTATTATTATTATTATTATTATTATTATTATTATTATTATTATTATTATTATTATTATTATTATTATTATTATTATTATTATTATTATTATTATTATTACACTTTCTGCACGGTTTTCCCCACTTTAGTTCTTACCCGGTTCAGTGTCACTCACTCATTTCTGGATAGTTTTGTAAAGGGAGAGGGAAAGAGAGAAAAAAAAATAGAGAGAGAGAGAGAAAGAGAGAGAGAGAGAGAGAGAGAGAGAGAGAGAGAGAGAGAGGGGGGGGGGTTACATATCTTTTTATGAGATTATGAGATAACATGACCTATTATAATTAGACACAATAATAATTTTTAAACTGTATTTTTTTTAAAATGATTATCAGTCTGTATATAATTCAGTTAGAACAGGGCAACATTAAGCTTTTGAAATCCTGTCAATTGTCAATGAAATTCTGATTTCTTTTCGCAAAGATTTGTTAGCCGTATCGTCTGATTATTATAGTAAATGTCGCTATTGTCTGTATTGTTACCAGCATCATAAGTATCATCATTATTATGAGATGATTACCTTGATTATATTTATTGCTATTGTTCCTACAAGTGAAATAAAAGGAAATAGAAATCATTACTTGAAAACGGTTAATCACCGGTGTGTATTTTATACATTTATAATCATAATTTATTACTCACTAAAGTTATCTCTTTTAGATATTGAGAGAGGAGAGAGTGATAAAAAGTAAACGAGAGAAAAAGAGAGGCAGAGAGAGAGAGAGAGAGAGAGAGAGAGGAGAGAGAAAGAAAAGAGAGAAAGAGAGAGTGTGTGTGTCATTCATTGTATGAATCTATACAATTACATGCACATTAATTGTATAGTTTCCAATTCTCTGTCATTAATGACAATGACAACACTCATTACAAATTTCCTTAAATGGAGAAATAGAAAAACGCAATTTATCTATACCGTCTAAACGTAAACTATACATGGTCATCATTGCTTGAATTTCTCAGTCTCTACACTCTTATATAAAAAGAAACATTAACAAACTGATTAGTTTAGCTTGAATTTTCTTTTTCAGACAATAATGAACTTACTTTGGTTGAACATGTCTGTCCCTGAGTCAATTGATGAACCTCGACTTCTTCACGAGCTTCTACCAATGAATATACAAGCAGAGCCAACTATAGAATTGGTACGTTATACACATATTAACACTCACTCAATCCTCCCTGCATGGTCTGGTGCTTGAGGCAACAGAAGGAGGTTGACAGTTGACAATGTACTCGGTCTGTCTCAATGCGGGTTGCGGTCTACTGGCTAAAGTCCAGACTTTCAGTTCTCTCTGTACAGTTTGTCTCCGGGTATTTAAAATGTCTGTCTGGGTTTCTTTTTCTTTATGAAGTGCACAGATTAAGCACAGTGTTTAATCTTTGATATGATTTTTTTAATACCAAAAAGAAAGACAGAAAATTAAAGAGGCTTAGAGAGGGTCAGGTGACTCCATAAAATAATCTTTAATCTATGTGTGTACCCCAGTAATGGCACTCTTTACCACAAGAGATACTTACTTTAGCCCTTGAGCTCAACAACTTTTCTTTATCAAACTTTCTCCGAAGCCATCCATACTTTAGCTCTTTTCATGATCTTCCGTGTACTTCTTCCAAATGATCATCTCCATCGGTGTCTCTGGTCGTCCCCTCATCCTCTTTGCTTGTAGATTCCACGTCAACCCTGTATATTGCTATTAACATTGTTTGGTTGGCTTTTGAAGGGTGTAACCACCCCATTCCCACAATAAAGGGTCCTAAGTTGCCTTTTTCTACTTCTCATTGGTAGTTCTTTTCGAATGTCTATGTCGTCTTGTGGTATGACATTTGCCTTCGGACCGGAAAGTCCCGAGTTTGGGTTCCGCTCTAATCGGCACATAGTTGAGTCCTTGGGAAATGCTCTTTACTCATTCTCTCACCGCATTAATGTATTAAGTGAGTACCTGTCCGTAAATAGTCTTGTCTCTACATGATAAACGTTCCTGTTGGTTACAAACAACCTGTAAAGCGCTTTGAGAATGATTAGTGGATATGTGCTGTAAGAAAGCTCAAGTGTTTTGTTTTGAAGGTTTGTATCTTCTTCTGTAGTGTATTGGTCATTCTCTGTCTCTCTGAGCTATAGAAAAGACCAACTCAACATTAGTATTAAAGATACGTATTTTTGTGGCTGATCTTTTGGATGCCCACATTATCTTCAGGATGACTTTGTTTCTTAGGACACTCACCAAAAGACATTGGACAGAATCATTGAAACAACTTAATCATAATCGAAGTTATATCTTTTCGGCTTTAATCACGTTACCACTGGGACTATAATGTGTGTGTGTATGTCTGTGTGTGTGTGTGTGTCTGTGTGTGAGTGTGTGTATGTATGTATGTGTGTATATGTGTGTATGTGTGTACTTCCGTAAACACGTGATTTTTACATCAAAGTGTATGTGACAATATCATTATGTAAATTGACTAGCAGAAACAATACTTGCTCTATAATAATGTGTAGTATCGTCACTTTTACTCCTAGTAAAGTGCTGTGAATGTATTCAAATGAGGCAATATGTCACATAAATGCGACTTTATCACCATCATTATCATCATCATCATCATCATCATCATCATCATCATCATCATCATCATCATCATCATCATTATTATTATTATTATTATTATTATTATTATTATTATTATTATTATTATTATTATTATTATTATCATTATTTCTGTAGGCCACGATAAAGAATAGAAGGAAAAGTTATCTATTTCCTGCATATCAGTTACATTCATCGGTTACAGATTATTTTGTTTGCTACATCAATTACGTCGCGTAATCGGAATCTATTGGCCAGAGAGAATTACAAATACTGATTTCTATGGGGAAAAAAACAGGGTCCAACGCCTGAGTACAATAATAGAAGAACAGCGATGGAGGCTATTGGACACATCTTACGTCGAGAAGATAACATCCCAGCCCAAACTGCAACATGGCAACAAATATGTAGGGAGACCACCAACATCAATAGTAACTACCCTGAACCAGGACCTCTTTACAATCAGAAATTTCTGGATTCAGATGAGGCCGAATAAATCCCTGAAGAACTAAGAAATACTGCAGTGCCCTCCATACAAATTCACAAGATCTTGACAGCCTCAAAACGCTGGCACAGGACCGTGACCAATGGAAACAATTAACAACATGGATGGAGAGTCTACTCATCGACCATGACTGAATCACAATTCTCAGCAAGCGTCATTCGGACAGTGAAGCTTACTCCTTACTTTACTTACATTAATACAGTGGCACACCAGAATACATATATCCACTGAGTCCAATTTTAATGCGTTTACCTCAGGAAGGATAGTAATTTGGCGTGTATTATCACATGATATTAATGAATGGCCAAAAATAGCTACCTTTCTATATTGAAAGAGTTCAACGGGAACAGTATATCAATCTACATTCATTTTTGTATTTGTTTCTTTTATATCAGAATATTCGGAGGGGACTAGAAGAAAAAGGCCACACCTTCCTAAAACCTTTGGGCATCACAGTTGTGCAGATGATACAAGTTCTTGAGGACTCTATCGTTGCTGGGTGTGACTTCCGAAAATTGGGAGAACCAAGTGGCTTTTGATGATGAGATAATTTTAGGAAAATTGCTTTGCTTTTGTTTTTTTTTAAATATAGTTTTTATCCGCTTAGTATTTTAAATGTCTTTAGATTTGTCATTGATAAGTACTTTTATTTAAAGGTGGCGTTTTTGTAATGTAAAAACATTTCATAAATGGGGAAAACTTACACAAATGTAATTGTTTACAGGTCTTATAACCCTCGCGGTTATTGAGATAGATAGTTGACAAAAGTTGTAATTGGCTGTAAGAATAGGTGAATGGTAAAGGAGGTGTCTTTTTTAACCTGCTCCTTACCACCCATAGGAAAATCGTAACATTCATTACGATGCAGCCAACATTTTTCTCATTCTTATTTCTTTTGCGCATCATAATATTTGAAAAAATACGTATATCAAGAACTAACAAATTTTGTGTTTGAGTGAAATAAATATATTTTTGTATAGGTTGGGTGTGCAGTTTTGGGGACAATGGCCGGTAAGGAGAGAGTTAAATCAAAAACATGGCTAGGGGAAAGGAATTAATGCCTTTGGCAATTTATAAAATCTACATACAAAAAGGAGAGCAGTAATCTGTTAAGCTGTTCAAATCCCTGATTCTGTTGTTTCCGAATATGAGATTTTGAGTCAATATATTAAATTAAGAATATTAAGACAACTTTCAAAAAATGTTAGTCAGGTAGAAATGAGCGAATAGAGCAAAAATAAAGGTTTTATCTGCACCCTATTATTACTGTCCATGCTAAATATGTATTTGTCATCTGTCTGGAGTTTATGTAATGTATTAATATTTTTATTGTTCTTCTGAAGAAGGGGTTTGAGCCCGAAACTTTCCATGTCTGGTGAATTGTTCTTTTTTTTCTAAGCTGTTATATTCATGAGCTCTTCGCTGTTTGCCATTAGGTCAATGTCAACAGCAAACCAAATGTTGCATATTTGGCTGAGGAACACTTGTAAAGGGCTTTGAGGAAATAATTCAAGGATGTTGGGAGCCAATCACTGATAATGGGTTAGAAAATCAATCTCAGGTTGGAAGAAAAGATCGAGAAATGAGAATAATTTTACTTGGAATGTAATTATAATTTAGAATCAAGGATAATTAAGAATAATCATAAGTGGAAGGAAAGATCGAGAAATGAGAATAATTATATATATATACATATATATAATATATATATATATATATATATATATATATATAATATATATATATATAATATATATATATAATATATATATATATATATATATATACATCATTTCTATATTTTGCTTAGAGCTGACCATAAAGTGTGGTTATCTCTTATTCGTATAATATTTGTGTAGATTGTCGTCCCAACAGTTAAACACTACATTTATTATAATTGCAATAGTATGGAAGAAATACCACATGTAATCACCGCATGCTAATCGCACACTGCCATGATTAACTCACTCAACCCTAACACCGACTATATCCGTAGTTTACCCGGGTTACTTTCACCCTATGCCTATTTATTAAATTTTTCTTAGACAAATTATAAGCGTATTATCAAATCTAATGTTTTTAGTTTTTACATATTAATGGTAATTGAATAAAACTATCTATGCACATGCTCGTTTTTAATACATTTTTTCCAGTTTTGAAAAGTAGCAAAAATCTCTTGGATTGAGTGAGTTAATACTATGTGTAATACTTGGCTGAAGAAAAAAGTGTGTACCTTTCGAGGTGCTGTTCATTAGATTTCCTATTTAACAAGTAAAGAAATGTAGGAATTCCATTGTGTGATTTGTTTTTACTTACCTTAGAACATAAAATATTTAAATTCTTATAAACAACTAAGGTTAATCTATTTGGATAGATGCAAACTTTTATGTCATGAAATTTTTACAATCACTTTTGTATTTTTAGTATCATCAAAGAAAATCTAAAAGCGTTTGAAGATTTTTATATTTGTGTAAGATAATAAAATTTTGTCCTCTCGTTCCTCCATTATTCTATGATTTCTATCTCGGATTTCTGAATTTGTTTGGGTTTTTTTCCCCTCAAAAGATTATGGCGTAACTTGTGAGTATACCATCCGTGCTGTCACAATTTGAAAGGGACTTATTATAGTGGTTAAAACATTGGTATATTATGTCTTGTGATGAGCATTCTAATATAGAACGTAAAAAGTGGTTCTCAAATACTCTGAAAAAAATAGTTTTAATCATTTGGCCAGAAAAGCCTTCAACGTCCCAGGTTTGAGAATTTTTAACAATATTTGAGTCATTTTAATCAATCGATATTTGAAGGACGACTTTTCTGACCATTATTTTATAAACATGTTTTTATTTTTAGAGAACCTCATATAGTCACTGACAATTTTCACCCATTTAATTTTATTAAATTGAGATTTTATATAGCGCAATATCCACTTTCTGTGCTCAACGCGCTTTACAAGGGGCCCTTAATAATGAACAGCAACATCTAACATGTAGATCGAGACATGACGCCTGTTAGGCGATATTACATTTTTC